>NW_009703945.1:0-12804 GCF_000703405.1 Apaloderma vittatum | reverse complement strand
GAATGCCTGATTAGAGTGAGTTTAATGCTGGCATGAAATTTCAAAATGTCACTCCTAAAGAGAGCAGTTTATTAATTCACCAAACAGGTAGAGGCAATTTCGTCTTTTTTTACCTTACTCTACAATGGTGCTATAAGCTAGAAAGTGCTATTACAAATGACAGTTATAATCCAAAATTCAAATTCAGAGCTTCATTCATGCTCTGAAATGTGTGTATGCTGTCAGAGTTTTGTATATAAAGTCGCATGAGGCTCACAAAGCCTCAGATTATTTTACATGAAGGAACTGTTCCTCTCATAAAATATTTGCTACATTATCTGTGAATGAGATACACTGTCCCATTCTACAATTTGAAGCTAATTTGTCATGGTTTGCTCCATTACCTCTTTCTATATCACCTAGACCACAACAAAAATAAACCAAAATAAACCAAACATATTCACCAGGGACATGGTGCCAAATTGAAGTTGCAATGTGGTATTTCCTTACAAAATTGTGTCCTGAAAAACTGAACTTTCCTGTTCTCCTCCTCAAAGTGGCTCAGTCTGGAAACTGGTGGCAGCAACGAGTTTCTGACGCCAGAGGTTCTAAAGTTGAAATAGAATTATCTAATCTCTCCATCATAAATGAAAACAAACTGAAAGCTGCTCTAGTTGGTACTGGTTATCAATAAGGCAAGATTTTATAATACAGGAAACACAACAGTTCAGCTTTGGCCTTGAAGAGCAGGAAGCAGGTATCAGAAATGTCTGATTTTAGTCAATTTAGACAAAGGCACAGAGCCATCCTTTTGCTGGAGGCTTTGGGCTCGAGTATCTTGGAACAATGAAGCTTCACCAGCAGGGTAACATGCAGCAAATATTATTACAATATTTTTTCATATTACATTTATTATGCGTGGATTTGAGGCATTTCTGTGACAACCTAAAGGAAAAAAATGTCTTTGAATTCTAACTGAATGAGACTTCTTACCTATATATAATTATATTCCCATTTACACATTGCAATTATGCAATACTCTTATATATATGACATTTCCATCCCCCTTATTTCACGTGTTTAAAAATACAAAACAGGCTTTATTATTTTTGTTTGGCACACGGGAAGAAGTAAAAGACAAGAAGGGGGGATAAGGACAAGGAAGGGGAGAGAGAAAGAGCAAGCAAACAAAAGAGAAATTCATGAAAAGAAGTATGTCTTTATAAATAAAGGTCACAATCTAATCTCACATTTAGTCATTCCTTCAGTATATTTACAGAATTGTGACATTGTACTTTTTATGGTGTAAAAAGATATTAATTCCACCATTGTTTAAGTGGGAGGCAAAGAAACATATTCTGGTTTCAATTAGGAAAAGCAGATATATAAACAGGTCTTATTGGAAGGTCCTTACAGGAAAAAAAGAATGTGATATTGATGGACACAAGGGACTCAGACCTGGTCTTGTTCAAGCCTCTGGAAAAAACTTCCATTGGCTTCAGGGCTATAGGATCAAACACACGCCTAGGTCACGAACAGGTTTAACAGACATGTTAAAATGGCTTCAGTTTCTGAGTACTGATGGCTCCATCCCCAGGAATCTGGATCTCAGTGCCATTACCCACAGTCAATGGTAGCCAAAGGCCTGAATTTCTGCTTTAAGAAAGGTTGAAGCCTTGCCATAAATACTTTCCAAGAGAATGGCAGTTATTATGGCAACAGTGTTCCCATTGGTCTAGTTAAGGTTGTGTCAGCATTTAAATTATAAACCCCTGTATTCAAGGGGTTTACATCTTGGCTATAAACATTTGTCAAGAGATGAAAATTGGCATTCACTGCCCCAAAGCCACTTTTTTAATAACAAAGCTTGGACAAAATCAGACTGAGGTTTTTATACTGCAAGCGGGAAAAGAATTAGAGGCTTATTGTGGGTGGTGAGGTGCATTTCTGTGTACATATATGTGTGTATACACAGAGATGGAGGGCAAATATATTCCTAAAATGTATTTTTTTAATTACAACTTCCTGGGCACTTAGAGATTTGTTAGTTTGTTTTAAATGCTCTTGTGTAATAGTACTGAAAACAAGACGAGAATATTGCAGCTAGTGTATTTCTTACAGCTGCATAAGCTTTAATGAGGGTATGGCAACATAAACCCAAAACATGTTGCCTCTACAATGCTAGATTTTTGCCCTTTGTAAACAAGTTTGTCATATTATGCCTTATCAAGTTTTCTTTTCTGAGTACAGAGTCCTGTTTTAAGCTGTAGAAAACAAAGCCCATTTTCCTGTAACTACTCTTTCTCAAGATGTCTTAGATGACATTTCCACTGCAAGCGCTCACATACGAAAACTCCACTAGCCAAAGAATTCATCCCTCAGCAGCGTCCAGAGCTGTGTCCTCCAGTCCTGCTCCTCTGCGTGCTGACAATAGCTTGCAAACAGGTGGTGCATGTTGCTCTCCCTGAGTTTCTTTCAGTCAAAAAATCCTTTGAAATCCCTCTCACTCTATGAGATGGTTGTTTTGAATATGTGTGCATTTTATGTGTGTTTATACACATATATGAATATATATATATGTAAAACAACTGTGAAGAATTTGATTGTGAATAACTTTTTCTGCATGTTTGCAATATTATGTTAATCCTGTGTGACTGCAAGAAATACTCCCTAGTGAAGCACAATTTTCTTGAAGGATAGTGTTACACCACTAATGAAATTAAAACAGAGAGACCAGATTCACAAAAGAAACATTACTGGGTACACGGCACTATTGTCAGACAAAGGTACCTGAGACCAGTGCTACGTATTCAAAACACAATGTGAAAACCTTTGGCAGGGGTGGCAATTTCAAGTGCTCTATTGAAGTTGTGAATCAAAATTACTTCAGGATTCTCAAACTTGGAAGGATCATTATTTCCTTATATTATAGACACTAAAGGAAATAACTGGTGAAAAGTACACATCAGCCACTCTAACTAGAATTAGGTACATGTCTAACAATATGTCTCAAGCACACAATTACTAGAAGAATGCTGGAACCTCCTGTTTTAGTTTAAAACAGAGTATGTGAATTTGAAGTTCTTCCAGGCTTGAGTGACCAGGACAGCTTCTCATTCTTTCCTGTAGTAACCTACAGCTTCAGTCTGGCTGAGATCATCCCCCAGCAGAGTCAGTGCCTGAGGACCAAAACTGTGGTCTGACATAACTTATGTTTATCTACGGATCCTTCAAGGGAAATGGATGTCATCTCATCAAATTTACTGATATTGCGCTGTGGTGGAAAAGTATGTGCTTATATAGATGTATTGGCACTCACTGTAGGAATAAAAGGCCTGGAATTCATTTTTCACATTTCTGAGCTCAGCTAATTGATGTGTAGCTTCATGGGAAATCACAGGTTTCGAGCTGTCAGATCACTGAAGTGAGTTACACATCTAAGCAATGAAGACTTTATTACACGAGAGTAGGAGAAGAAGGAAGAGCAATCTACAGCAGACACTGCCTGATGCCTGCAACGAGCAGGAGCCTTGGATCTCTCACAGACTGAGCTAACTTACGGATTAACATTGCAAGTCTGCAAGCCCTCAGGAACTCTAGAAATGTCACATCTGCATATACTGGAAACAAATGAAGAGAAGGTAATATCCACAATTAATTTAATACTAAATGAAAATTAAAGAAAAATATACCTTTTTTCACTTCTGATTAAAAGAAAAATTATTTTTTAACAAAACCATCAGACTCCTAAATCTATTTTGGTATTCATTGCATTTAATAATTAAAGCACTACCTTCAGCTGTGGTCTTATGGGTCTGATTGACCTGCTGGAATCATAAAATCATAAAAAACACCTATTTCTATTTTTTCCTTGAAATGGACAAGAATACACACCTTAATCACATCTTTTGAAAATGTATTTCTGGGAAAAAAAGTTCTATGGGATTTTACACCTCATTCTTAACAATTTTCAGAGTACAGAAAGGTCAACAGGATATTGAGTACCAGCTTACTATGAGATATTAGTAGCCTCCATGATAATTGTTTGAGCTCTTCTATAACATGGCTCTGTACTTCGGTGCATATATTAATGAATAAGCCATAATTTAAATGGCAATTCATCTCTGACTCTTATAAGTAATAAGCCTCTGAGTATATAAATCCAGATAAGGCCCTTTAATGTAATGTATAGCACATCATTTAGTTAATGAAAGTACAAGTACCAGCTAACAAAAGGGAAATCATCTGTTTTTTTTTCCTGGGGCTGTGGAGTTGTATTTTTCCTGTTTATTTACCCTGTCAGCAAATGAAAGGCAAGTTGAAAAACAAAACTGAGCCTGTCTTGTACAATTCAGAGCAATTAGCACCAGTGAGATAATGAAAACTCTTATTTATTTGAACTGACACTCTGCTACTGCAAGGAGAAGCTTCACTGAGCACCAAGGCCTTTTTCTATCAGATACTCAAATATTTCCATCAATCTCCTACCCTAAAGAGTGTCCAGTCTAGTTTCAGAGAAGATAAAAAATAAGAATGATGACAAGGGAAATGAAAGATAGTTGGCACCATTGATTGGAAATTGATGCACAGACCAGTCATTCCAAATCATATGTGAGGGCTGTAGAGGAACACTGACTATGATAGAAACTGGCAAGATGTGCAAATCATTATGGTAGAAACTGTAGTCATGTAGAACACTGAAAAAAAACCCCAAAAACCACAGAGTGTTAAAATACATCTTTCCAGTAGTGTCCTGTATAAAACAGAAGCAGGTGATCATATAAGGAGCTAAGGAAAACACTCTCTCTAGACGAATTTGAAAAAGTGGGGAAAGACTAAAAAAAGATGAATGTCATACAGATGAATGGAAGGAACCAAGAGACCATGAAGAGGAGAAAGCATAAACATAAAACATGATAGAGGAATATGTGTTTCACCAGGAAATAGTGATGGGAGAATGGATTAAATTCTGACAAATCCATTTACCACTCAAGAATGAAAGAAATGGAAATGAGGATCTATTCACATGAAGAGTAAAGAAACAGCAAGGAAAGACTGAAAAAAAGTCAGTATAATTACTACAAAAACTGAGAGAGAAGGTTAAGATGAAGAAAGTAAACGGGGAAAAAAGCATGAAAAAAGAATGAAAACAAAATAAAAACATAAAAAACCACGTGGAAGCTACAGCCTTAATTTGAGCAAGAAAGGGGTAGAGTGCAGATCAACAAAAACATAATATATTCTGTGTTCCTTTTCCTCCTCTCTCCTTCTGCAGCTGTACTAGTACCATTCATACTCATAGAGCTCTTCTCTGTACCTATATATCTGGTCTCACACAAGATTTGCAAGGTTGAAAAAGTGGATTTTGTTCAAGCAGCTCTAACACCACAGAAGATGAATATGAGAGTGGAGCTAGGAGGGATGGGTAGCTTTCTCTAAATGAAGCCCTGTGTAAGAACCAATTAAATGGCCCAGTTTCATTTGATCTATGTTGATGAAGAGAACATGAAAAACAGTAAAAGGAACCAGAAAATACAAGTACATGGCCAGAGGAACTTTGGTCATGACATGCAATAAACCAGGAAATGTATCACTACCTGAGTGCCAGGCTATAGATAAGGAACACATCGAATTTCACATGGCATTTTGCCCATGGTGACTTTGCATGTCAAGTAAAGAGGAAGAGATGAACCAAGATGATAAAAAAGTGAAGCAGATCAGCCATTGCCTTTATGGAAAAGAGTGAGGATGGAAGGAGAAGAAGGGCAATTAAGGAACAGTAAGAACACTGTAGGAACAGAGAAGACTATTTGCAAGGATAATAGGTGTAAAATGAATGATAAGTATCAGAAATAAAATGGTTGAGATGATGGCTGTAGATGATATCTAACCACAGAAATTCCTAGGAGGAAACAGTGTTCTTTGGAGGTTAAAAGATATAGTGTAGCAGTATAAACTTGTTCCAAAAAGAAACTTAGGAAAAAAACAGTGCAGCTTTTGCAGGATTATTTTAAAACTCTTTAATTTTAAAGTACTGCAAAAAAAATTGATTAGCTTTGGGCATCTAATTGCACCACTGTAATAAACAAGCCCTTGGTTTTTAGATATGTGGAACTTGGAAAACTACCAGTGCAGGCTTACACTCGGAGAGATGGATCTAAATACCAGCAACATCTCCCAACTGCAAAGAATCAAGAGATAATTTGCTTACCTCTATTATTTGCATCCCACCCAATAGGCAGGATCTGCTAATGGGTTGTAGAGCACGATGTTTTTCTATCAACACTGCAATTTTAGGAGAGAACATAATATTAACTGAGATTGCATTTACAGCTTCAGAGCATTAAATTTAGCTAAAGTAAATATTGCCTGGGATTCCAGCTAGGCACTGAGTAAACAAATATGACTTCTTGGGCAAGACTTGTTGGGTGTAAGTGCCATGTTCAGAAGATTTGTTCTGTAAAAAAATTACACTGGCACTTAAGCCAAGTGCAAACATTAAGTAAGCCCTTAGGACTTGAGTGACACAAGGACTCTAGGTTTTAGGTTTGTCTGCAGTGAAAGATGAATATCCTCCATAAATACACTTGTTTATTTGTTTGCATCTGGCCATCACTCTGAAACTATATGGTCCTCTGAGAAAATAAGATTTTTTCAGAAATTATCTTCATATGAGAGAATACTGGAAGGTGAAATGCAGTGATAATTTCAAACATACTTCCTCTGGCTCTTTCACTGGAAAGAGCTTCAATGTAATTCTACTGTCTCTAGGGGAAGGCCTGTCAATCAGGACACTCTGCCAACAGTGTTTGTTAGGCTCATTCTTGTGGGGAGCTGCAGAAATCTGAAAGAATTTCAATGTGTTTATACTAACATTTAAATAATGGATGAGCTGGGAAGATATGAATCATGGGAATCCGCTGCTTCAATCAATGCAGCCTTAACTTATTCATTGGACAGTTGTTATTTACTTATGTAGTTTTGTAATTGAAGCCAACTACACGATGTAACAGTAAGTTCTAAAGAAAATGGCATACAGTAAGAATTCTACTTTATACCATGTCATTATTCTCAAAAAAAAGCATCAGGAGGAATAAGGCTGGAGGTTCCTTGCAAACAGAGTAAGGGACTGTCTCTTAGTCACTGAAGGCAAAGGAGGAAGCAAATCCTACAGAAGGACAAACCATTTCCAAAAGAATTCGGTAGCCCACGCAGACAAAACTAAGGACTGAGTAAAACAGACTGTCTACAGCTTGGTACCACATGATTTGAAGGCAATGGAACATTTATAATTTTGGACATACAACACCATACCTCTATTTGGGTTTTGATTTAGTAGCAGAAAGCTTAAAAGATATAGCCCTTCCAGCAATGCATTAAAAATTAAATGGAGAGGAGGAGCGCTGAGAGTTAGAGGTGAGTCAGCCATTAAACGCCGACAGACGCTCTCTAACCCCTCTCCCTCATCAAACAGGGAAGGGAAAGGGAATAAGGCAGAGACACTTATGGATTGGAAAAGAAAACTAAAACAGCATTAATAAAACAATATTAGTGCTAATAAGAAAATAACATAAATAATGAAATATATACAAATATATACAGAACCAATATTGAATCTGACTCTCCTCCCTGACAGCAATCCCCACTGATGCTGCAGAGCATGCAGGTAACAGGGAAGTCCCAGGCTCAGTGGCAGAAAGGAATCTAGACATACGAACTGAATTCAGGATCTCAGAATTGGGATCAAGGGCAGAAGGTCAAATGGAGTCCTCCTTGAATGCCAGCCATTGAGGAAGAGGTTTTAACTCCTGTGATTCCTCAGCTTTATACTGAATATGATTGTCTTGTTTTTAGCTAAAAAACCCAGTTCTGTTTAGTGATTTTTCCTTTCAGTTTAGCCTCTTCTAAAAGGCTGCACTTTCTGAAGTCAGCAGCATGTTTTTGCAGACAGTGTGTGCTACTGGCAGTGATAACACCTGATGTTTACAGTTACTGACTGGGACTTGGATGCAGAAAGGCTCTTGCTGATACTTATTCCTACAGTGACCAAGGCCACTGCTGGCTCTTGTGTGCCACGCTGGGGGTGCCAGGTAGTAAGAGGGGTCATGAGGAAGTAAAAAGTTGCACCTCCAGGGGGTAATAGACAGGATATGTGACCAACAAGAGTATTCCATTCCATATAAGTCATATTTAGTATAAATTGAGTGATCATGAGAGCTTCTTCCCTTTTCTGCAATGGCCAGTGTCCATGGAGGGCTCTTTCTGATCTTCTGCTTTTGATCCAGATCCTGAGCTGTATATAGCTGTATTTAGTTCTTTATTTTTGTTGTATATGAGTTTATACAGTTCTTTATTTTTATCATTTCACTATTATTTCCATTATTGTTTCATTAAAGCTGTTTTCATTTTCTTTTTCTCTAGCCCGTAAGTCTCTCTGCCTCATTCCTTTTTCCTTCCCGTTTGTAGGGGGAAGAGGGGGTTAGAGAGCGTCTGTCTGTGTTTAGTGGCCGGCCCAGCCCTAATCTGAGACAATGATGTATATGGGATAAAATATTCCTGTTGGTCAACTATCCTATCTGTTCCTCTCCAGACGTGCGATCTTTCAGTTCCTTGTGACTCCTTTTGCTTCATGACATGCCCAATGTGTTACACAAGATCCAGCAGTGACCTTGGTGACTATAGGAGCAAGTATAAGCAAGAGCCTTACTGCATACCAATCCCTGGTAGTAAATACAAGCATCAGGCATTATCACTTCTAGAAGAAGACACTTGTCTGCAAAACATCGTGTTAACTTCAGAAAGTGCTATCTCTTAGAAGAGGCTGAGCTGAAAAGTTAAATCACTGAACAGAACTGGTTCTGTTTAGCTCAAACAAGGATAAGGAGGTTTAAAAATATCCCATAATAAGGAAGAGATGGGTGCCTATCACTGCTGGATACCTGTTTGAAATGCAACAAAATGCAGGACACAGTAGTCGGTCAAAAATGTTAGAAACAGGGTTATTCATACAATTTTAAAGAGAACACAATTCAGATGAATTATCTCCATTTTGTTGGTTTGTATACAACCCTAATGCTATTTAAATGTATTTTTATAGTGTGTTATTATCAGTGATTAATAAAAGCAAAAAAATACAACATACAGATATTTTTCCACAAGCAGATGGTGGTTGGAGATGGGCTGCTCTCCAACTGTTCCAGTGCTTAGACTCAGAATCATAGAACATTTTTGGCTGGAAGAGACCTTCAAGATCACCGAGTCCAACATTTTCTTAGCCCTATTAGACCACTAAACTATGTCCCATCTCTTAAACACCTCCAGGGACGGTGACTCAACCACCTCCCTGGGCAGCCTATTCCAATGACTGACAACCCTTTCAGTATAGAAATTCTTCCTAATATCCAGCCTGAACCTCCTCTGGCACAACTTAAGGCCATTTCCCCTTGTTCTCTCACTTGCCACTAGGGAGAACAGATCAACCCTTGCCTCCTTTCAGGTAGTTGTAAATTCTTGTCCAATTTGTGATCAACAGAAGGCATAAACTGTTTTGTCATAACACCAGTTTGTCCTCATATTTCATTTCAAAGTCAGTGATTCGTGGTGGTTTATCAGATGTAAATTATTGTTCATCACCCCTTATTTTTGCAGGAACCAGCAGTTTGTTATGAAGAGGAAATTTTAGGAAATTAATTACTTTGAATGGAGGTAGAGATAACAACGACATCAATGTGCATATGTGGCAACATGAATCTTTAGATACTCAAGACAAAAAACATCTTTTCCTCTTCAAAGGGAAAAATATATTAGGGAGATAAACTAGTTTTGGAAGTCCTTGTGTTATAGTAAAGTAAAAGATAACCTATTTTGTCTTCAAGAGAGCTAAACAAAGATTTTTGTTGAACAAGAACACTGAATAACATTTTTGTATCTATGTTGAACCCCAAGATGTTCCAGTTGAACCCTCTGCTTCTATAGATCTCTGGATGTTGACCTTTGCACATGTTACAGCTTCTTTATCTTGGTATTCTAAATGCGTATCTCATATTCTTCCAACTAGAAGAGATCTTCAGTGGAAATATCACTGGGATTTGCCATAGTCGGAGATGTATCATTTATCTACATTGAGTCAACGCATTTACTACCAAAGAGGTTCCCAGAACCTAAGCTGAAGAAATGGTGGAAGTTACACTGCAAGGTGTGGGTCAAACACTTGGAATTCTTTACTCACTACACCGTGAAACATATGGCATGATACACCTGGGGAGACTTTCTCCCTTATGAACAGCACAGCAAGTTCAGTCTGGCATTAAATGTTAACATATGCAGTCTGGCATACCAAGACGTTTCACTGGCATCTGAATTATCGACAACATGAATGGTCTGTTTGAAAGCATCAATTCAGATCAACATCACATATCAAGCAAACTAGCCAAAAATAATATGGACATATTGCAGTCAGTGAGTAGACTGTAATATTCCTTAGCTGACAAAAAAGTTCCCTATGAACTTTAACATCTGCTTCTCATCAGTCCAGATGATCTGGATTTATTACCTTTCATCCAGGTGTGTATCATTTCTTGCTACATTTTAGCATCTGACACTCATATGTCATTCATTTCCAGGCATATCAGGAAGAAACAGTCTTACAAAAGAGAAACTGAGTCAGGAAGATGGAAAAAAAAATATTAATAATTATGGTAAAAGTTAATATTGAAAATAAATACATTCCAGCATTAAATACTGAAAACTTGAATAGATGAATAACAACGATTAATTGCAAAAACTATGTTGGGCTGAAGTAAAACAGAACTGTCTGATGGTCCCATGAATTCATATATCTTCTCACGCCTTTTACAATTACAGCCCAGGCAGCTCAGAGGTGAAGGGATACTCTAACCGGCACAAAAGGCAATCTCATATTTGTGATGTGCCATTTTCAGTATAGCAGCTGGGACCACAAGATAGACCTCAAAAGGATGTAAAACCTAGAAAGAACACCTGCAGTACGAGTACAGCTTTGGTTTCAGAACGATGGGGTTCAGATTTCTAATATGAAACATTTGCTGTCAGTAGAAAATCCTGGCTCATGCCATCATAAAGGCTGGTAAAAATCCCTTAAAACTAAAGGGAGGGAGGTGAACAAGATGGTGAGTTAAGAAGCCGTTATGAATGCCAGTACGCGTAAGTCTGTAGTTTGAGTCTGATCCATGCTGGAGTCTTCCATTTCATCCTCTGAAGAGAAAATGACAGCAGGAAACTTCTAGTGTCAACCTTCATCTACTCTTCTGCATTTAGTAACGCTTTTTGACTGAACTTCTTTCCTGCCACATTTCTTCCCACCACTTTTCTCATTTAATCTCCTCTCCCTTCAGCAGCTTGAACTAATCCTACTGTTGCCTGTGAAATTTCTGAGTGTTTTGCTGGGTTTGTCAGGAATCATCCAAGTTCAGAATAAGAGGGACGTAGTTATCTGCTATGCAAATATTACAAATGTGATGCACCATAAAGCAAGAATTCATCCAAACTGGGATTAGATATGACATTAGATTTTACAGAGACAAGACGAAAACTGAAGGATACTTTGTTTTTTTTGTAATCTTAGAAACTCTCTCAAGGGGGACAGGCTGAAAAGTATTTTTCAGAGGCAGGTACTTGTTTCCAAAAGACAAGAGTGACATGGATTCTTGAAAAAGGGTGAATACATGGCAAGAACCTTCTCATTCTTTGCCCAGTCCACATAAAAAGAGTTGTACTGATTTGAGCTAAACAGAACCAACTCTGTTCAGCGATTTTACTTTTCAGTTCACTCTCCTCTAAGGGACTGCACCTTCTGAATTTAACAGCGTATTTTTATAGACAGTGTCTGCTATTAGAAGTAACAACATCTGATGTTTACAGTTACTACCAGGGACTGGTATGCAGAAAGGCTCTTGCTTATAATTGCTCCCGCAGCAATCAAGACCACTGCTGGATCTAGTGTGCCACAGTGGGGGTTCAGAAAATAAAATGGTCACAAGGAAGTAAAAAGACTGTGTCTGCAGAGAGGAGTGTACAGGACAGGTGACCCAAACCTGACCAATAAGCGTATTCCATTCCATATACCTCATACTTAGTAGAAAGCTGAGGGACCACAGGCATTAAGTTCTCCTCTTCTTTGATGGCCACCACCTGAGGAGGATTGCCTTTGATCCCAAGCCTGAGATCCCACGTTCAGCTGTTGTATCCAGTTCTCCTCTGTCATTGAGTCCAGTCTGGGACTTCCCTGTGTTGTCTGCCTGCTCTGCAGCATCAGTAGTGATTGCTGTCATTGGAGGGGTGTTGAGTTTTACATTGTTTTTGCATGTATTTGTATATATTTAATGATTTCCATTATTTTCATTATTTCCATTTTTTTTATTATTAGTACTATTATTGTTTTATTAAAGCTGTTTTAGATTTCTTTTCCAATCCATAAATCTCTCTGTCTTATTCCCTTTACCTTCCCATTTGCAGAGGGAGAGGAGCTAGAGGACATCTGTGATTTGTATAGTTGTCAGCCAAGCCTTAACCCTTGACAAGAGTTTACAGCTTTAATCCTTATAAACTGACTTTTTTCCTTTTTGCAGGCATACTTACCTATGCATTGGGCTACCATCACATTTTGTCAAACAGCTGACAGAGAGTGTCGACCTCTTACACATATATTTTTTTAGAATTTATGTTAATAATACAATCTAGCCCTGAGTTGCAAGTAACTAAAGTTATAGAACGTGTACATCTTACCTAATATATTTGTTATTAAGTTTCCTGGAAAAAATAATTTAATTTTAAAATTAATTTTTAAAA
>NW_009703944.1:0-26517 GCF_000703405.1 Apaloderma vittatum | reverse complement strand
GGAGGGGGATGAAGCTGGTAGAGGAGCGAAGCTCTGCCGAGAGCAAAAACCTTGCCCAACCACCTCGTTACTACTGGCCTTGCTCCTTTAAGAGGGGGTTGGGCTCCCGGTGACCCCGCGTGATGTCCGCCTCTTCCTGGTTGCCATAGACACTGCCTTCCAGCGTCCCAAAATGGCGGCGGGAGGGGATCGAGACGCATGGGTAGACCCCAGTCCCCAGCAAGGACTTCTGCCAAGTGCTCGTTACCCAGCGGCAAGCGCGTGCTGGGCTGCCTGGGGACGGCCAAGGGCATCTGCCTCTCCACTCGCTTCTTCCTCCGCCTGGGAGGGGAAGTCGGCTGGGTCCTGCCTCCGGCTCTTCTCCGGGAGAGGTTGGTGAGGAACCAAGGAATTTGCAGCGCCATGCGGGGTGAGGGCGAGGATCGCCTATTAACGTGGGCAGGTAACGACCCGGGAGGCGCCACTCGTGAACCCTGCTGGTTTGGCCTCCCAAGCGCTGGGGAGCCCTTTGCTGCAGCCTTGGGCTGTCGTGTCGGTAAGTGGCTGGGGAGCAGGTAAGGATTTTCTACGAGAAGGTGTGATTTCCGAGCATAGGTCAAAGTATGTTTTGATGAGGAGCCTCTATGTGGAAGATTCCTTCTACCTAGAGTATCTCAAGCCTGTTGCAAGGGTCTCCGTGTGAGGAAGAGGAGGGGGAAAACGATCCTGCAAAACAGTGACTTAGTAGCCTTGCAAAGAAGTATATACACATCTGTGATTTTGTAACCTTAAAACGAACTTAAGTCTACTCTCAGAAGTGCTTCACAAATAAATGAGATACTAACATTTAAGGTAAGTAAATACCAAATTCTTAACTAGCATCACAGTATATTTCCTAAGGCAAGAAAAGTTTAGTTGTACTCTCAGACCGAAGGTGGGGGGAAACAATAGTCTAACATCTCCTTGCAGGAAAGTAAAATTAAACTGTCCATCTGAGAATGGAAAGACTGATGTGCAAAATGACTTTCTGTGTGGTAGCTGAAGGTGTTTAGGTGCCCTGCCTTATGGCTGTGAAGATAACTGGTTTTCTGGATAGGGAAATAAACAATGCTAGAGATTGTTTTGAACTTTTTTTGAAATACGCTGTAAAATGTACTTTTCTTCCAGAAAAATCTAATAGTTATCAACAATGAGGAATATTTGACGGGGAACAAATGAGATTTTACAAATCTGATAATAAGTTTGTAAGATTATGAAATAAAAATGCAAATCTTCTATAATTTTTATTTCATTTTGTCCTATTTTTGACTGGGTTGATGTTGAGATGAACACATGCTTATCTTATGATGGATATACTGATTTAGAAGTTGTGAAATTTCAATATTTTTTCTGATAAAGTTTTTTAAACATCTGACTGGAACAAGAAAACATATTTTAAAATTAGAGGGAAGTTTTTGGTTTGTTTTCCCAGCATAAATAAAAATAGGGAACATATTTTCTTCCAGAGATGAGAGAATTTTCAGGTTTGTAATTGAGAAATTAGAGGGAGGAGAAGCCAACAAACTGACGTTCAGCTGCAGTTCCAGATTATTTGTGTTCTGTATATTATATGCTCCTTCTTTTAGTTTCTCTGGTGCCAAGATTTTATTTTTTGTCACCAGTGTCATTAAACAAAAGATGTTTTGGTTTTGTTCTTCAGGGGAAAAAAAAAAAGGTAGAACTGACAAGGGAACTTTTAGTTCCACAAAAATGGAGAGTACCTACAGTGCTGCATAATATCTGGGAAATATGTGATTTTCTGTAGCTGAAATTATGTAAATGGCCCTGTCCCATGGGAATTGTATCAGTGCTGTGCTTGTTCATAGAATATGTAACTTAATGTGATGGGGGTTTTACCATTCATTTTTGTACTTGGATAATAATAAGATGTTCCTTATTATTATTTTCAGGTTTTTGGTTCTCATATCAGTTTCCTGACAAACACTTCAGATACCTGTTTTTGGTTTTGTTTTCAGCTGCCTAAATATATCCTTAAAACAAGCTGAGGGCAATTAACATAAACTGTGCAAAAAGCTTTATAACTATCGGTGGAAGTAAGTTAAAATTATTCTGTAAATGTCTATTGTGTAAAAGCATTACCAGACGGTCAGTATCATTCAAAAAAACCTCATTTGGGTTATTTAAAAAAAATCATTTTGATTTTATGACACTAAGATCATTTGAGTATGATGCTATGAACATGTATGTGAATATGGAACTATATCCTCTGAAGCTGATGTATCTAATTCCAGCAAAACTTTATGATTTGGCCATATTTGAATTCATTATTGCTGAAAAAAAAAAAACTACCTTCACAAAAGTAATCTGAGGCTTTAACTGCTGTATACATAAAACTTCTGGATGCTAGTTAGCCTTTCTGCAGGCTATGGAATCTCTTGAAGAGAGATCAGTGTCAAAAATAGTAATCAAAGGTATATGTATCGCTGATGTGCGAAGTTATGTACCATGTAAAATACAGTTAACTGTACTGTTAGCATCTAGGAGGCCTAGTTGTTGATTCACATTTCCAGTGTGCAATTTTGCAGTCTCCTAATAAAAAATAATAGTTGCCTGAAAGACCTTACAGTCTAAGCCTCCAGCCTTGTACAGTTAATGAATGCTGAAATCTATTACTTTGAATAGTCCTATTATTCGAAGACAGTGGTTTCAAAACAGCCTGTTATTTTTCTTTTGAAACAAAAAGGGAGCTTGTGGCTACATGGTGGATTTGTATGAAAGCTTCCTTATTTTTTGTGAGTGTTGCCCTACTTTGAATGGTGTACTTGGGCTTTACATGAGCAGTAAATCCAAATCCTTCAGAGTGAAGTTTTAAATTCACCAAGCATGAATTATAGAGCTCCAGGGTGCTTGTATCTATGGCCATCGCCAAGATTTCAAGGTACCAGCTGAGTTGAGTCAAACTGTCCTAGAACCAGAAATCTCGTACAAATACAAGAAGTTTTAAGAATGTTGTAGGGCTAGAAATGTAGTTAGACAAGGAGACCATATATGGGGCAGAAAAGCAAGTCCGTGGCAGCAGGCTTTGCGTTCAAACAGGTCATGTGAAATGCCTGTGGCTTTTGTGTTTAGCTTTCTCCCCTCGTTCTAGGGAATTGACATCTTTCTTCCATCATGCAGCCTGGTATGTTAGGGATGTGTGAGGGACTGTTAAATGAATCTCTCAAATGGCCTGGAACCTAAATAAGCTGCAGCCGCCTGCCTGGCGCTTGTTATGTTGGTGTGGGGGCAGGTAGGGCTTGGAGCTGTGGCTGCAAGAAGCCAAGAGAGGGAGGGGGGACACTCCCTCCCCAGAAGCCCCCACCATCCCCCAACCTCATTCCCAGTATAAAAGGCTGTATAAAAGGCGAGAACCTCAGGTGGTTGGGAGCTTTTTGCCCACCACAAGAAGATGGCTGCATGTGCCATGGTCTTCACTGGATCCAAGAGTGGTGATCTTGGCTTTTCCTATCGCTTTCTTTCTCTTTCTAGTCTTAACAAAAGCCAAGGCCATTTTCTTTTGCTTGCTAATAGCTCGTTGTTGTGAGGCATGTTGATTGTGCTAACTGGATGATTGAAATACATTGTTGTTAGCTTTTTGGTGATTGATAAATAAAAGTGGTGTTCACATCTTTGATGTAACTCACCTTAATCCTGGCCTGGGCATCGGTGAACCTGAGTAATTGTTCTGAAGGTTCAGGACTTGACAGTATGTTCTCCAGAAGGCATTTTTGAAGTCTACTTCTGCAGTCCCTCAAGAGCAGTACAGTAGGCCCACACTATTGTTTATTGTATAACTAAAAACAAGTTAAATTGCTGTAAATTAAAAGAAAGAACATAGAGTGGAGTTAAGAATACTCTAAGAGGTTTGTTAAAGCTAAGTATAAGACAACAGTCAAACAAAGAAGACAAGACAGACAAAATGAGTACCTAGAGTGTGATACCACAGAGGCACACATCCTAAGCCATGAGAGTGTGAATTATTTTATGACTGCATAAATAAATTGGAAAACATTTATTTATTACTTTTAGTATTGTCAATCATAATAATAGCAAAGTCTGTATCAGCTTGCTTGCTTGTGTTTACCTGAAATCTAGAGAAACTAGGACACCCAGAAAAAGGAAAGCAGGGTCTTCTGTGGGCAAATAAGATCCTGGAAGCACACAAAAGCAGAAGTTAGTTTGAACTCTTCTAAGCAATCTAATGCAACAGCAGTTGGGAAAAAAAAAAAAAAAAGCTATAAGTACCTTCGTTTGTCTGTGTGGATTTATTTGTGTCCAAAATGAGACAATGAGACAGTGTTGGTAACTTTCTGGGTGGCAGCAAGAGACAGCTACCATCCTAGATACAAATTAAATTTCAATTACATTTCAAAATTATAGCTGTTAACTGGGACTTTATAAACAGAGGCATTGACTACTAAGTAGTGAGCTTGCACTTGCGTTGAGTAGTTAGGAAAAAAAGATTACCAACTAGTTTCTGCATAAGCTACTTCAAGGGGAGAGCGTAAGAAGTGTAGAGCCTTGTAACTCATTGCAAAAAACTCTTCAAAAGTAGACTGTATAGAGGTACAGATGTGTAAGTGAGCATTCATGGAATGCAGTTAAACCCATTGGATTGTGTAGGAGAGAACTTTGAACCACCAGTGAAAATTATTTTTTTTTAAGTAGCTATTTGAGAGCTGCAGTCATATCCTTACAAATGCTGGGAAGCCAGGCAATATATTTCCCACTGCAGAAATATAAGACTGAAAAAGACAACTTCAATTCAAGTCCTAGTGCTTCTTGTTTCATACAGCCATGTAATAGATCTTCACAGAATAAATGAAGCTGGATGTGTTTCAAAGGTAGTGAGGCTTTTTTTGCCTTGCCACTTCACACAGAACAACTGCTTTCTTTGTATCTTTGGTCTGTTTTTACTGCTGGCATTTGATATGACCTATTTGATTATCAAAAGATGCCATTTTAACTGCTTAAGCCAAATGGATTGGGGGGAGCAATAATAATAAATATTATCGTAGTAATTAGACTGATATGAATTCCATATAATATGAAACTTTTTTTCAAAATAAGTCTGGTTTTAAGTAAAATCCACTAGACCAAGTTGCTCAAACCCCCATCCAACCTGGCCTTGAACAGTTGCAGGGATGAGGCATCCACAACTTCTCTGGGCAACCTGTTCCAGTGTCTCGCCATCCTCACAGAAAAGAATTTCTTCCTAATGTTTAATCTAATCTACCCTGCTTCAGTTTAAAACCTGTGCCCCACATCCTATATCTGAATGCCCTTGTAAACAGTCACTCCCTAATTTTCTTGTAGGCCCCCTTCAGGTACTGGAAGGCCATTACAAGGTCTCCCTGGAGCCTTCTCTTCTCCAGGCTGAACAACACCAACTCTCTCAGCCTGTCCTCACACGGCAGATGCTCCAGCCCTCTGATCATCTTTGTGGCCCCCCTCTGGACCCACTCCAACAGGTACATGCCCTTCTTGTGTTGGGGCCCCAGAGCTCCAGGTGGAGTCTCACAAGAACAAAGTAGAGGGGTAGAATCACCTCCCTTGACCTGCTGGCCCAGCCTCTTTTGATGCCGCCTAGGATATGGTTGGCTTTTTGGGCTGCCAGCACACATTGCCAGCTCATGTTGAACACTTCGTCAACCATGACCTCCAAGTCCTCTCCAGGGCTCCTCTCAATCCGCCTGTCGTCCAGCCTGTATTTATGCTTGGGATTGCCCCAACCCAGGTGCAGGACCTTGCACTCGGCCTTGTTGAATTTCATGAGGTTGCATGGGCCCACCTCTCAAGCTTGTCCAAGTTCCTCTGGGTGGCATCCCTTCTCTCCAGCTTGTTCATTGCACTACACAGCTTGGTGTCATCAGCAAACCTGCTGAGTGTGTACTCGATCCCACTGTGCATGTCGCCAACAAAGATGTTAAACAGCACCAGTCCCAGTACTGACGCCTCAGGGACTCCACTTGTCACAGGTCTCCATTTGAACATTGAGCCATTGATCATAATTCCTTATCCAGTGAGTGGTCTATGTATTGTATCCATATGTTACCAATTTAGAGACCAGGATGTTGTGCAGTACAGTGCTGAACGCTTTGCACAAGTACAGGAAGATGACATCAGTTGCTCTTTCCTTATCCAATGATGCTGTAACTCCATCCAAAAAGGCCACAAATTTGTCAGGCAGGATTTTTCCTTGGTGAAGCCATGTTGATTGCCTCCAGCCACCTCCCGGTGCCTTAGCAGAGCCTTCAGGAGGATGTGCTCCATTGTCTTGTTGGGCACTGAGGTAAGACTTGTGAGCTATTTGTATGGACAACTTTAACTGCTTAAAACTGGCAACTTTTTGTTATTGTTGTCTTAGAATAGTTTCAAGCAGAGTTTGATGACTTCAGAAAAAGGAAGTGGGTTTGCAATTATTATCAGGAGAATGTTTGTTAAGCCTAAAATACGTAGGGAAATCTCCTTTGCATTTTTACTGTCTCTAGTACAGATATCTAAGAAAACAAAACTGCTGGAAAAATGGATATAATTTCCCTGGAGAAATAATGTGATATCAGAAAAACATGAATATTGTTGTCAGATGCTTCTGTCCAAAGCTAAAATATATTGGTTTAGCAATGTTGTGAAGTTGTATTATAGTTTGGATGCCTGATAGTATCACTCACTTCTTCCATAACAGGCCACCTTTGGATGTATGTAGTTGCTAGATCTTATTCATAAGGTTTTGGGAAAGTTTTAGTAGTTCTTTGGTCATGCTGCAGTATAAAAAAATGTAATCCAGCACAAGAACCCAACTGACACAGGAAAAATTGGACTTGTAACAACTGAAACACAATTTTTGATGTCTTGCAGTGGCAATTTCGGCATTTCAGGGCTTTCCTGAAGAAGACATCATATACAGCAATATAAGTGGTAGGTTTTTTCCTTCCCAAAAGGCTCAATTCCCACATTCTTTGAGTAGTTGTTTCTTTGGGGTTATTTTTCATATGTTTAACCCTGTGAAATAACCATTTATGAATTTGAAATTAGAGATAAAAACTGATATTGAGTTTTTAAGTGGTTGTTGGGAATTTCATTTGATTGTGAGCCTACAATAATTCAGTATTGTTGTGTAGGCTTATAAAATTCCTTTTTTTGATAGTAGTTGAGCTGTTATTTGAAGATGCATTGGACTATTCTTATATCAATTTCAATTAAGGTATGTTAAAGATAATAAAGTAATTTTAATTAATAATCTGTTACTATTATTTGCTATTAATGCAATTTTCTGTATCACTGATAGCCTAGATTCGATTTTTTTCTTTTGTCTAGGCTAGATTTTGTCCACTTATGACTAGTTTTTAGTATAGAGATGGCAGTATCACACTGAATTGCAATGTTTAAGCTCCCATTTTATTTTAAGTTTTATACATGGCTTTAATATTTATGACTTTCTCTGAAGGTATCATGCTCAGTCTAGTTCTTCCTTCAAGAATGGTTTTCCAGTCCTGAAAGTAAGGTAAGCAATCACCACTATCTTCTGCCGAAGTGAATATTTCCTACAGTACCTGAGTGTCTGTTCTTTTTATGTTCATTATTGTCGGTGTATATTCTTACAGAGAAAGATTTTGTTATATTCTTCATTTGCCTTACTTTAGGTAGTACATCCCTTATCCCTGTGTTTTGGGAAACCTAAGGAGTAATTCTACTTTTGTGTTACCAAAGGTAGATTTTTGTTCCTATCTGTTGTCTTGTTTCCCTTCTTCCTGCTACAAGCTATGAAAATAGATGTTTCTTCTTTTCTGTTGCCTTTATTAACCAAGATCAGGTTTCCTTATTTCATTTTCCACGTGCACAGCAGCACTCATCAAGAAGAACATCGATATATTTACTTCACTAGGTGTACATATATTTATACTTTGTTCACTTATCAAAAATCAATTAAATACATTCAATAATGTGTTCGAGGGAAGCAAGCAAAGCAAAGCAAAACTGGAAAGGCAGGATTATTATCTCAAGGTGTGCCAGGCTATGAAAGGTCCTGTCTAAAGATGTGCTGGTGCAATTTAAAATTTGCTTCTAAACAAAGTTGCTAAAGCTGATCTGAATGGCTCTATTGTTGCTTATTGTAAAGACTGACTTGATTTTGATTGGGTATTAACCGAATCAATTTGTGTTGAGCTGAAATAAGTCTAAATTAAACCAAAGTAAAAGTGCCTGCAACTTCTGGATGGACTTCACTAAATTAGATTAAAATTGTGCACTGGCTGCAACCAGTGTAAATGTCATTTGTTGGATGAAACCTGGAGTTAGATAAATTATGTGAAGCGTATTAACTAGAAGAAAGAATACTGGTGCACAGTAAAATACTCGAACTTATTTGTCAAAAAAGGCAAAATTATATTGTAGAAGCAGTAGCCTAGAAGGGTGTCAAGCTAAAGGATGATAATAAAAAATAGAGTGAAAGGAGTGACAACAGATGCATATTGCAAGCAAGGAAGCTATGTAGCTGGAAAGCATCAAAAGGGCAAGCATATACTTGTGACAGGAAATATATGTTTTTAATATACATGTACATTGAATTATTGTGACAATTGATAATGAAAGGATAGATTTCAGTATTTGCTAAGTTGATGCTACAGCTGAATCGTGCAGTTGTTCCTCCTATGCAGTTTACAGTGAGACTGGAACCTACAGGTAAGAAGTGTTAAGTTTATTGTAAAACAAGTAATTAAATTTGGACTTGACAAAACTAGTGTTTGAAGAAACAGAAAGAAAAAAAAAACCCAGCTTTTCAGAGAGCGTGCTACCTATAGTACTGAGTTGATAACTGGTAGGGAAAAAGGGCATATTTGTTACCACAGCTTTTTCTGAAAGCTGCAGACAGAGGTTGGAATCCAGTATATCAGAACACCTGTACAATGTGATGGATTCTTTAGTGTTCCTGATATTTGATCAGGTGGAATTAAAGAAGTAAATAGACAGCAAGGGAACTTTAAAAAACACATTGAATGTGTCATTCTGTTCTTAAAGTCTGATGAGATTTTAGGTGCCAGCATAGTAGAAGATCCTCAAAATTTAGTTACTCTAACTGCTGAAAGTGAGCTGACCGCATAAAAATATACGAAAACAGTTTTCGGAAGATATTAGATTCGACTAGTTGGAGATATGTACAAATCTGGATTCTAAAAGTATTCAAGAAGGGAGCAATGGGATGGTTTAACTAACACTTCATCTGTAATAAAAAGGATTGCTAGTTAGATATACATACACTGCTAAAAGGTTCCCCAGAAAAGGACTTTATATTGTAACACTAGTTTACTTCAGGACTTTTTATAAATGCAGCAGGGAGTCTGACTATTCTATTGTTTGTGGTTTTTAACTCTAATGAAGAAAAAAAAAACACTAAAAACCCAAAAAATAGACTAGACTTGATATTGTTACAAGGAGACCCTGAAACAAAAGTAAGGAGGATGAAACTAAAAGAAATGGTTTCAAATGACATCTGTCAGTTTCTTATCCATCCAGAAAGGAATGTTATGTCTTGCATTCTTTGTTCTGGTAAATAGCAGAACAATCTCTTTGTGGCAGTCTTATCTAGGTCAACCTGTGTAATTGCATTAATAAATGGCAAATGTTGTGCTCATAATTGAAGACTCTGATCCTCAGGAGTAATTTTTTATTCCCTCTGATAGTGTTGCTTAGTCCTCAGCACATACTCCCCAAGCCTTCTGCATTGTCTCTCACTCTTCTGCTCTTGTATTGTTTCCTTTGATCTGTGAACACAAGTCTGTATAAAGGTAGAAGTTAGCCTCCAAAGCACCTGTGCTGTAAGCATCTATGATGATCTTTAGCTTTTCTTTTCTTGTCTTTTTATTTATATAGTTTTTTCCCCTCTAAACTCTGGGAAAACTAATGAGAAAAGATATTTATATAAGAATTAACTAGATATGGTGAGGCAGCATATTTCTTGCTCAAACATAACTACTGCATTCCCCAAAGGAAAAGACAATTATTTTTTTGGAGCTTTTTATTCCATCTTCCTCCTATATTTTAATAAGATGTTTTTCAGTGGAAGCTTTTGGTAGCGATGCCTTCACATGCACACAGAGTTAATCCCTTAGCCTGAGTGGGTTGATGTTTCTGAGTATGAGTGAAGGAGGGGAAGTTAACAGCTTTGTAGTTGCTACATATGAAATTTTGGAATTGTGGCGTCTCTTTTCTTTTCTCCATACACTGGAAGTATTTGTTAGTAGCAACTTATAAACAGTTTGCATTGACTTGAAGTCATCTTTCTGTTCATATGCCATTGTCTTTACAGTTGTACCCTACTGCAGTCACTGTTTTATTGTTTGCTAGCTAGATAGATAATTTTATCTTTTCTTGCTATTAATCATAATTATTCTTTTTCTCTCCAAAACCAAAGCAGATGTAGGGGAGGTACATGTATGGGCTTGCATGATGGCTGTTATGTTCCTCATAGGAATCGGTGCACAGTACAGAGTACTCGCTACAGACTATTTTCCAAAATTTCAACCTGACGATCTGAGAGAACTTAGAATCATAGAATCATAGAATGGCCTAGGCTGCAAGGGACCTTAGAGATCATCTAGTCCAACCTACCTGTCATGGGCAGGGACGCCTCTCAACTAGATCAGGCTACTCAAGGCTCCGTCCAACTTGGCCTTGAACACCTCCAGGGAGGGGGCAGCCGGAATGTCTCTGGGCAATTTATTCCAAAGTCTTGCCACCCTCATACTGAAGAATTTCTTCCTAAGATCTCATCTAAATCTATTTTCCAAACTTCTTTTTTTTTTATTGGAGAACAGTTTCTTTAGCACAGCATATTAAGTTTTGCAATTCAGATTCTTTGGTATATCTGAACTGGATATCCCACAGAAAGACTGAAAAATTTACTACATATAATAAATGCCAGAGACACACAACTTTTTTTTTTTTTTCTCATGAGTACGTATGAGGAGGAAACTCTTATCCTGTACAGCTATGATCTTGTCAGTGTTGCCAAAATAGTAATTTGTATAGCTTCCTGTACTATAGTAAATGCACACATAGAATTTTATAGCAATTGTCAAATGATGTACAAGTGTTGTAAAGCCCTACTTTAAGCTTGGAAAAAAGGTAATAATTTGCCAGAAGAAGAGCAAATAGCATGCAATTTCACAGACATAACAGGCAGCAACTAATACCTATTTGATTTTGTAATGTGCATGCCTGAAACATGGAATGGCATCATGCAGGGATTTAATTTCAATTGTTTCATGAACTCTTCCACTATTGCACCCAGATGTGGTTCACTTTTTGTTCTTATTCCTAGGAAGGTTTTTCTGTAATTCCTTAGAAGATAAAGGTGAAAGATATCATCTTCTCCATCAAGTACTGTGTCCAGTTTTGGGCCCCTCCCTACAAGAGGGACATTGAGGTGCTGGAGAGAGTATAGAAGTGGACTACTAAGCTAGTAAGGGATTTGGAGCACATGTCATATGAGGAACGATTGAGGGATCTGGGACAGTTTAGCCTGGAGGAGACTGAGGGGAGACCTTATAATTCTCTTCCAACTACTTGAAAGGAGGTTGTAGCAAGATGGGGGTTGGTCTGTTCTCCCTAGTGGCAAGTGATAGGACAAGGGGAAACGTCCTTAAATTGTGCCAGGGGAGGTTCGGGTTGGATATTAAGAAGAATTTCTTTACTGAGAGGGTTGTCAGGCACTGGAACAGCCTGCCCAGGAAGGTGGTTGAGTCACCATCTCTGGGGGTGTTTAAGAGATAGGTAGACGTGCTGACGGACATGGTTTAGTGGTGTTGCTAGGGCTAGGACAAAGGTTGGACTTGATGATCTTGAAAGTATCTTCCAACCAAAAGTGTTCTATGATTCTGTGGTTCAATAGCAATGAGTAATTACAATTGCTTTTCAGCTCTGATGTTTATTACAGCAACCCAAAATCTCCAAAATAAGTGAGACTTAAAAGCATGTATTAAGAGTTTTGTTTGGGTTTTGTTTTTTAAATCTCACTCTTACATGGAATAAGGGAGCTGTAAATAACTGGGTTTTTCCTGATTGATGGTAAATTCCTTGTAACTTCTTGTTACACTCTAGGTCAAGCTAAGCACTGTGAGGCAAGGATTGTGTACAGTAGGTCATCCATCCTCATTCTTTCCTGGTTCTTCTCCATATTCTTATATTTGCAAAGGACTGAAATAGCCAGCTGAGCATTTACTTTATATCCATACATATTGTAGAAGCATAGCTGGGAGAAAGTTTGGATTTCCAGGTCCTTAGGTGACCATACTTGCTAAAAAGCTCCATACAACATGAAGACAAGGCTCAAAAAATCAAGTAGTAAGCCACAGCAGAGAAGCCTCAGTGTTAACAGATTGAGGTGCTGATAGAATTTCATAAAATTGGCAGAAGATGCCTCTCTGATTGCAGCGCTTAGGTCCTTCTATGCAAAGAGCCACAACTTACTGCAAGCAGTGCGTCTGAAAGAGCTTCTTAATTTTTGCAAGATTTTTGTGCAGCATTCATTAACTAACTTAAATGTGAGTGACTACTGTTTTCTTTTGGAGTCGGTGGGGGTACTATTAGAAAAAAAAGTTGCTCTGTAACTGCACTGAGCTTATGTTATGAATATTTGGTAATATTTCTTAAATGTCATCTATGTAACTCTCAATTTCTTTAACTGTTTCACAACGTCTTGTGAGATACCTATATGGGGCTTGTTATGCTTGTTAAGGCACAGTGTGAATATCTATTTAAACAAAGGATATATTTTCAATTCCAAGAACTCGTTTTGAACACAGAAGGAGACTTAACAGATACTTCAGTTCCACAGGATCTACATTCTTGCTTTTAAGTTAACCATAATATGCCATTAGTAACCTTACATGGAGCAATTGCACATGTATTACTATTCTTACTACAGGGATCAAAATAGCATTTGTTTTAGCTGCTTCAGCATTGATGCATAAGGATAACCTCACTCTAGTTCTTTATAATGTTCTTGAATATTTTATTTTAGTTCTTTTGCATTTTCTGTCCTAGTTGGTTCCATAATTTAGATATAATGCATGGTTGCCGCCTCTTGGCCATGAGTGAATTTAAGGTACCTATTTGGCATTGTTTTAAGTGACCTAGAAGCCTAAGCTTCCTTCACTTGCAAAATGAGCATAGCCCTATCTAAGCTTAAAGCTTTTTATTGCCCTATTCAAATTTTCCTTTATTACTTACGCAGTCAAAGCTGTAGTGTGGA
Organism: Apaloderma vittatum; assembly: GCF_000703405.1. Classification (NCBI taxonomy): domain Eukaryota; kingdom Metazoa; phylum Chordata; class Aves; order Trogoniformes; family Trogonidae; genus Apaloderma; species Apaloderma vittatum. Next base: position 13,247 of record NW_009703944.1, on the reverse strand, counting down.
TGTAGCTGCAACTGTGTGAAAAACTTTACAGTGCTGTAGTATCATCTTCTCAATTAGATAGGGCTATATCAGAATAAGAGTAGAAAAATCTATGTCAGGAGCAGTGCTTCATAAGTAAAATTGCATCTACACTAGCAGGGACTGGAAAGATTAAGGAAGCAAGTAAGCTAGTAGTTTTCACTGTTCTTATTAATCTCAGAATTTAAAAAAAATCATCTAGTGAAGGGATTTGACTTCAGGGCTTGGAAACTGAACTTGGGTTTACCAGCTCTTAGGCAACAGATTAGCTGATACTGGCTTCAAGCTATTAATTAACTAAAAGAAATTTAGGTATGATATAGACCATAGCTTTAGAAACATCTATTTAAAGTTATCACCTTGAAGATGTTTCAATAATGCTTGTATTTATCCCACTTTCATTTTATAAAAATTTAAGTGAGAGGGAAATAGGTGATTTCTGTACTGAGGTGCGTGAAAATGGAATGCTTTAAAAATAATAAACTTATTTAAAATTGTAGTAGCAAAAAATGCAACCATATTCTGCAAGAGAAGATGAGATAAAATGAAGGACGGCAGCATTTTAATACTCAAATTTTGAAAACAAATAGTAAGGCAGCATAAATCTTTATAGTCTCCTCCAATCCACAAAACTCATCAAAAAGCAGAGATTCGTGGTTTTTTTAAACTTGTGGAAGAGTAATAGATTAAATAACCTGGGAGAAGGGATTTGGAGGAGGTAAAGTTACTATCTGAGAGGGTGACTTTTTTTTTTTCAGTAGAAGACCTTCACTGGACAGGAGAATGAGAGCTTGGACTGCAGTGACAAATCCAAAACAAAAAGAAAGACTGGGGATTTCGGCTGTTCGTGAAATGTGTCTATGGTAACCAGGATGCACTTATACTTTCCATTCTTCATCTTTTTAATGTATGCAAAAAGTATACAAAATCTATGCAGTATTTTTCTTTGAAATAACCATGTGTTAAAAAATTACCAAGGTAACTGTAGTTTGTTCTGGGTATTTGTACCTACGGAATTTTTTAAATGGAATAGTGCTGTTGACAATTTATTCCACTGTAAACCAAAGAATAATGTTTAGAAATTCTACAGTGATATCTGATAGAATTACTTGAATATTTTACTTTTCCTGTGTCTCTGCATGTTGACCTGAGCTTCCCATTCTGGCAGATAGTCCTGTTACAGTGTGCTTCCTAGTACAACAATTAAGAAAAGAGATTACAGAAATATCTTCTTCTGTAATTTTTTGAAGTTAGCTTTGCAATTTATAATTGTATAGCAATAGTAGAGGAAAGTGTAACCATGTTAAAACATGTACTTTAATTGCTTTAAAAATAGGTCAGAGGTATTTCATTTGTATTGACTTAGTGTTCAATTCTAGGATTGTCTGGATTATATGAAGACAAAATCTTATTCAAGAGTCTATGCACACATGTGCATGCTCTAGTGTTTGGATTAAATATGTCTTTGTACCCCTGTGCATACATAAACTTATATTATAGATAAATATGCTCATTTCCACAAAATACTAAGCAAAAAATAAACAGAATTCTTACTGTGGAAAGTTCATCTCAGTTATACCAGTGTAGAATTTGGGCAAGCATCTGTTACCTATGTAAGCTTAATTTTATTTTAACATATATCCCAGACTGACAAGTATTTATTAATGCATTTAATAACAGATTACAACATATTGTAATCTGTTCTGCAGCGTAATTCTCCTTTTTTAAATCTTTAAGTTTATACAGAAAAAATAATTTGAAGAATGTTGTTAGGTATTCAAGTTCAAATGTTGAAAAGCAGCAGTTATCATTCATTATTTTTGGTAAGTGTTTTTTGGGGCAGGTGACCATTTTCTTTCTCAGTTACACTTGGCATGTCCATGCCAGTAATTTTTTTTTTATGCTGTTTTATTTTTAAAAGAAATGTCACTTCTGACAGTAACATGAAAAAGCCTAGGGAAAGCATATTAACCAGGTTTACTTTCTCCTTTAACAATTATTTTTCCCTATAATATACTGAATTTTTGCATACCATTTTGAAATGTATGCAAGTTGAGGTATGTATAGAAAGATATCTTTTCTTTCTCCATTTGCGTATCACTTCTGTTCTGACCTTATTCTCACATTGTGTTTTCCGCAAACAATAATGAAAGTAGCTTTACGTGCTGATTCTCCCTACATTGCTAGAGAGTTATTTTAAAGAGTATTGCAGATATGTCTTGAGAGTTAATCAAAGCCATTTTGTATGTATACTATCGTAAAGATGATTTAGTAATTTTGATTACCCCTGTAATGATATATTAGCCACACTAAACATCAGGATGATGATTTTTAGCTGGTTATAATTGACGTTCAAATGTAGATGTTAAGCCTTTATTCAAATGTATTTACTGTTACTGTATATGAGATATCAAAAGGATACAAGCAAGACTTGAGAAAAACCACAGAGATTATTGGTATTGGCCTGCTGTAGCAGACAGTCTGGAATCTGACCTTTAATTTGAAAATTAATGATGGAAGTGAACGTAACTCATGGGGAGTTACAAGTACTTAATTCTTCTCAACTTTAAAATCTACATTTATACACTAAAATACCAGAGAGATCTAAAGTTAAATTCCATATTGGGAGATGTAAACTGCTTTTGTCAGATCTAATATTTGTAATCGTAAATTTAACTCTGTTCTTCAGTCAGTATATGTGAGTAGTCTTATAGGGCTGATTGCAGTTATCTCAAGGTTGCTTTTAATTTTCCTCTTCTACATGCCAATAGAAAAAGTAAGACTCTATGGAGTGTATTTTTTACATATAGGAATGTGTGTATGTTTATAATTGTACACCTTACTAATACTCTTATTTGTCAGTTTTATTGCTCAATGTGTCAGGAACCCATCTATACACATAACAGTGTAAAATTCTCACTTTTCTTAATAAAACTGAATGAAATAAACCAGGCTAATATTAGTAAGAGACTTGTTTATGATTTTTCTCTCTTATAGAGGAAAACTGTGAAAGCAACAGAATAAGTCAGTACTAGAAGCTTACACGCTTTTCAAGCACATATGGGAAAGCTGATAGCCAGAGCCACTTGTTCTCCATCATTTCATAGCTGCATAATTTACTATTCATATTAATCTTTTGTCTCAGTTGCGTGCTTCGTAATGCAAGCTTTTTTTTCCTGACTCTGAAAATGCGACTTCAATGTGTACTTCCTGAGTGCTTTTTTTTTTCCAGTCCAAGTGCTGAACTGTCCTATTGTCTTGGGTTACAATATGTAACCAAAAATGTGTAATTCTATTTTCATCTGTTGAAACCGGTTGGAAGATATTTTTCATTTCTTGTTAACTCCAGGGGCAGGTGCTTTTGTTAGTGGGTAATCATGGGTTAATGATGGGGAAAAGGGTAGTAGCCACGCTGCTGCGAGCAGCGAGAGCCGGAGGGGCCGAGGAGAACCTCGTGGAGCCGCCGCCATTCTTTGCCTTTGCTCCCGGGTGGCCCCGCCGCCATTCTTTGCCTTTGTAGGAGGAGTGGACCCAGCCCCATCACCACCGGACCCCTCTACCAAATCATCTCCAATGGAGCAGCATCTGCCACTCCAGGAGGACTCTAATCTGGATCTATTTGGACTTTTTTTTTTGTTTCCCAAGTCAGGTATTCTGACTCTGTCGGGTTCTGGGATTATTTGTTTCTTGTTGTTCTTTCCTCTGTATCATTACCCTTGTAGTTTGCAATATTCTCAGTAAAGAACTGGTATTCCTATCCCCATATCTTTGTCTGGAAGCCCCATAATTTCAAAAGTATAGCAATTCGGAGGTGTGTGAGCGGGGTTTGACACTTCCCGTTTCAAGGGAGGCTTTCCCCTGTCTTCTAAACCAAGACACCTATTAGCTTTGATTTTAACAAAATGTTAAAATTATTGTTTAACTGCCCACTTCCACTTTTGAATGCCTGAGCAGCTGAATAGGTATTTCTACTTAACCACATAATTTAATGCCTGATGAATTGTGTTTCTGCAACTAAATGAAAATGTTTAGAGAGAATGTTTATAGGTTTAGAAGTTGAGTTGTCATTAAAGATGTTAATTTCTACGAACAATTTGCATGCAGGGGTTGGGAACACTTTGTATGAAAAAATATTTTACACTTTTCTAGGTGCATTGTAGAACTGGAACACTGTGGAACTGGAACAGGGCTGCTGGTAATGTAACTGGTCTGATCTCTTATGGTAACTTTGTTTTGTCAATGTAGTTATATTTACAAAACTGGAGTCCTGAATCTTAGCAATGTTTTTTGTCTCAAGGTACTTGATATTAATTTTCTCATCCTTTTTTTTTTTTCCCTTAACTGTAAGTGATTTTCAAGTGGTGGAAAATCTTGCTTCAGAATGAATTTGTGAATCAAGATACGGAAAAATTGAAGAATCTCAGGAGAATTTTTTTGATTATTCATGTCTTCATAGTGAGATAACAGTAATAATTACAAATCTGGTGTAGCATATAATGTAATACTATAACAATATTGATCTGTAATAACTTTCATTGAGATGTGATTGCTTTTGAATAACAGGCTTTTTTATATGAATTTACTGATGTAAATGAATGTGTGAATACTGGAAAAAGAGAAAGACATGCAGTAAATGTACATAGAGGATAAATCCCAGCAACATTGATAGTTTCATTATAAAACAATAACAGAGATGTTAGTAAGAAATATAGGCCAGAAAGCAATATTTTATTTGTAATAACTCAGTCCTTATAATGCTTTGTGCCGGCACATTTATTTTTATGGCCATGTCATGAGCCACCTGCATTCCAGTATGACTTCACATAAGTAACACCAAGCACAACAGGTACTTGAGATTAGATGAGTGCAACTTTAATTTAGGAGCATACAGCCAGAAGAAAGGCAAGGGACACCACTAAATAAACCTCAAAATGTAGATTTATAGAGCTGTTTTCCAACATGTTCCTGACAGCCTGGCCACTGAGAACGTCTGAAATAATTATGGGGTTTTTTCCCCATAGTGGGACTGTGTGTCCCAAGTAGTTATTGCTTTGCATCTTCTTATAATCTTGGCTGTCAGTGAAGGATTGGTTTAAAATAATAGAATTTGGTTTAAAATAATGGTTTAAAAATAATGGTTAAAATAATGGTTTAAAATAAAGGGTTGGTTTGAAATAATAGCACATCTTTAGGCAGTAGAGAGACTGGAAGTGACCACTGTGCTCCATTGGCAAGCACATTGGAAAGACTGCACATTCTGAGCTCAAGTGACTAACTATTCAATCAGCACTCACAGTCCATCGCAAGACATGTCTTTAATTCCAGTTATTACTACTTGTTTTGACTGGAAGTGAGTGAATGTATCATGAACCTATCAAAAATGTACTGCCTGTTGAATTTGGCTAGTGCTCAAGGAGTCTTCAAATATGCTGGATTTTTTTGCAGTATGTTTTCATAATCACCCTATTAGTTTAGGCGTAGGGTTATACCACATTTTAATTTGACAAAATTATCAATTTTTACAAACTTGAGCTTTCAGAGAAGCAGTCTTCTATACTTTTTTTGATAAGAATTACATAGAATTTATTGCTGAATTTTAACAAGAGGTTTTACTGGTTTTATTATTATTTTAATTTTAATTATCTACTTACCTCATTAAAGTAGATTTGATATGTGAGTATATATTGGTGAGGATTTTAGGTTGGTTTTTTTCAGTGTTGGTTATACTGTAAGATTTTCCTGCAGCATTTCATATTAATATAGTGTCACAGTAAAGCATGTCTTTTACATTACCTGGATAAAATGATTCGAACAGTTAAATTATGGTTAACATGCAGTTTTCTATTGTTATCATATGTGTTTTCGGTGGGTTACAAATATAATACAACTTCTCTTTCTTAAAAAGTGTTATTGGTGGTTCAGAGGTTTCCTGTCCCATAGGAAGTATTGAAAGCCATAGTTGCTGTTCTTTCCTAACATTTAGGCATTTCTTGCTCCTTCTAAAATTATCTTTAAAGTCAAATATGGGGCTTTCCCTCTGTTTTTTAGTAAAAATTTTATATTAAAGTATTTTGTTTCCAGAAAAATGCTAACATAGATAGAAGTATTACATATATAAATTACTATATTTGTGAGAAGTTGTATTGTTATATTGATACTATTTCTGTCCCTAGCTCTTGCTGTTCTACACAGTCAGATGCTTTTTACACCTCCTTCTCACCTCCTGTTAAAAGGAGCTTTGCTGATGTTCTAGGTATTCAGATTTTTTTCTCAAAACTCTCCACAAATATATATATTAGAATAATATTCTAGTTAACCTTATTGATTTTTTTGCCAAATGAGGTTTTAAATAAGATTCTTCACTAGACACATAGTTAGCTGCTAAATATTTGGTACATGCCTACCAATAAAATGTTTAACTGTTGTTAAGTGTTACTATTTCCTGTTTTCACATGGTTAGAGATTTTTAGAGAAAAAAAAGTTTAAATAAGTATGCTTAAATTGTTTCTAATCAGCATAGGAAGAATAGTCCACCTGCAAATGAAACATTTTATCAGTATCCCATACCGGCATTTGATGCATCTAATAGAAAACTGAAGAAGTAAACATTTTATGATAAACATTAATATTTCAGTAAATTTATGTTAACTACCATACAGATGTAAACATCTATATTTGTTTTGACATGTTTTCTTATCTTTTTGGACAGCCAGGTAAGGGTTTTTTTCATAATCTCTATAGAGTCGAGAGAGGAAAACATGATTTTGTTTATGGTTGGATTTTCGATATGATTTTGCAAAGTTGGAAAATTAATTGATGATAGTATAGGATAAGAGAAGAGACATCTATTTACGTTTTTGGATGAGTGAACAAATAATACAAGTAATCAAGTAGTATCCAGCATTCATAGGATGAAAATTTCACAGAAAACCTGAAGTTCAATATAATTTCAGAGTTAGTTGGTCATTTAAGGGGGCCAGTTAGCTCAGTCAGTAGAGCGTAACGCTAAGGTCGCGGGCTCCATTCCCGTTCGGTCCCCATGTGTTGCCTGATCTAGTCGAGAGGTGGCGTCCCTGGCGACAGGGAGGCTGGATTAAAATGATCTCTAAGGTTCCTTCCAGCTTAGGCCATTCTATGATATGATATGATATGATATTTGCTGTCTTGCATTTTAAAGCAAGACAAGTATAACCAAATATATTTTAAAATAGCCAAACCAGGTCACTTTTAGAAACAGATAATTTTCAAGACAAGTTCGAGGAGCAGCAAGTATTTATGCAGTAGCCTGCTTAATCATTCAACATGAAATAGGTGCACACTACAAACATTTAGCATACTAGGAATGACGATGATAATTTGGATCATTCTTATGTATTACCTTGAATTAGATCAGACAGACAACTTTTAGTTTATTGTGTAGATCATTTTTATACTTCCATAAGGAATTTGAGGAAAATTACCAACTATATAGAACCAAGATGCTTGGAAAGCAAAAAAAGCAAACAAGAACGAAGAGCAAACTGTTTGTGTTTGCAGTATCATACAGCAACAGAAAAGAAAACTTGGACGGTATTGGGCCATCTACCTAAATACATTACCTTAGGAATATTTGGATCAGGAAGAGGAGAAAAATCTTAACAGTGAAATGTTGTAATTTGGAAAGCTCTTTCAAACGAATTTACATAATTTGAGTTTTATAACTAATCTTACAAAATATTTTGGAAAGAAAACTACTTGCATCAGAACTGGATGCACTTAGTGCCTATGCAGTTTCAACTTCCATTTTTCTGTTTTTCTCTCTTTTTATGACTTTATGAGAAGATAGACTCTAGTTGGTTAAAAAAAAAAAAACAGAAAAAAACAGAACAAAACAAAAAATCCCCAAAACAACAACAACAAAACACTTTGGATGCATTAGAATAATTTCATAATACAAAAACATAGTAATGCTGCTTCAAATTTACGTCTTGATCCCTGTGTCCCTGTATGAAGAAGTCCTTTACAAATCTGGATGACTGCATTCGTGTCATCAGATCTTAGGAAACAACGTGCAGTTTCAGTGGTGCCCAGTAACAGGACAAGGAATAATTCATGGGATCAGATCTTAAGAAAAAACATGCCGTTTCACTGGTGCCCCATAGGACTAATGGGTATAAGCTAGAAGATAGTCCAAGATAGTTGGTTAATATTCGAGGACCACTTCCATGCTCAAGATCAGTGCATCCTAAGAGGTAGGAAATAAGGTGACCCACACGGTTAACCAGGGAACTGCTGGGCAAACTCAAGTGGAAGAAGAGAGTCTATAGAACATGGAAGGAAGAGCTGGCCACTCGGGTGGAATATAAGGCTGTGATCAGAGGATGTAGGGAGGCAATTAGAAAAGCTAAGGCCTCCTTGGAATTAAACCTTGCGAGGGAGGTCAAGGACAACAGAAGGGGCTTCTGAAAATACATTGCCGACAAAACTAACACCAGAGGCAATGTAGGCCCTCTGGTGAATGAGGTGGGTGCCCTGGAGACAGAGGACAGAAAGAAGGCAGAGTTGATGAATGCCTTCTTTGCTTCTGTCTATACTGCTGGAGACTGTCCTCAGGAGCTTCAGACCCCTGAGGCCCCAGAGGAAGTCAGGATAAAGGAAGATTTTGCCCTGGTTGAGGAGGACTGGATTAGGGATCAGTTAGACAATCTGAACATCCATAAATCCATGGGCCCTGATGGGATGCACCTGTGCATGCTGAGGGAGCTGGCAGAAGTCATTGCTAGGCCACTCTCCATCATCTTTGGTAAGTCATGGGCAACAGGTGAGGTGCCTGAGGACTGGAGGAAAGCAAATATCCCTCCAGTCTTCAAAAAGGGCAAGAAGGAGACCAGTTAGCGTCATTTCCATCCCTGGAAAGATCATGGAACAACTTATCCTGAGTGCTGTCTCTAGGTGTATCAAGGATAAGAGGGTAATTAGGAGCAGTCAGCACGGTTTTGCCAAGGGGAAGTCATTTTGACCATGGGGACATAACCAGGTAGGTAGATGATGGTAGTGCAGTGGACGTGATTTATCTGGATTTCAGTAAAGCATTTGATATCATCTCTATTACTCTCATAGGTAAACTGAGGAAGTGTGGTCTGGATGACCAAGTAGTGAGGTGGGTTGCTAATTGATTGAAGAGAAGAAGCCAGAGAGTTGTAGTCAATGGGGCAGAGTCCAGCTGGAGGCCTGTATCTAGTGGACTCCCTCAGGGGTCAGTCAGCAAGTATGCCAACGACAAAAGTAGGAGGAATGGCTGACACACCAGAAGGCTGTGTTGCCATTCAGCGAGACCTAGACAGGCTGGAGAATTGAGCAGGGAGAAATATTATTAAATACAACAAGGGCAAGTGTAGAGTCTTGCATCTGGGAAAGAACAACCCCATGTGCCAGTATAGGTTGGGGACTGTCCTGTTGGAGAGCAGCGTAGAGGAGAGGGACCTGGGGGTCATGGTGGACAGCAGGATGACCATGAGCCAGCAATGTGTCCTCGTGGCCAAGAAGGCCAATGGCATCCTGGGGTGTATTAGAAGGGGAGTGGCCAGCAGGTCCAGACAGGTCCTCCTGCCCCTCTACTCTGCCCTGGTGAGGCCACATCTGGAATATTGTGTCCAGTTCTGGGCCCCTCAGCTCAAGAGAGACAGTGAACTGCTTGAGAAAGTCCAGCGCAGAGCCACAAAGATGATTAAGGGAGTGGAACCTCTCCCTTATGAGGAAATGCTGAAGGAGCTGGGTCCCTTCAACTTGGAGAAGACTAAGGGGTGACCTCATTAATCTTTAGAAATAAGTAAAAGGTGAGTGTCAGGACAGTGATAGGCTCTTCTCAGTGATGTCCAGTGATAGGACAAAGGCCAAGCTGGAGCATAAGGAAGTTCCAGAAAACCTTGAGGAAAAACTCTTTTACTGTGAGGGCAACAGACCACTTGAATGGGCTGCCCAGAGAGGCTTTGGAGTCTCCCTCTCTGGAGATGTTCAAAACCCACCTGGACACATTCCCGTGTGACCTACTCTAGGTGATCCTACTCTGGCAGGGGTGTTCGTTGAGATGATCTTTTGAGGTTCCTTCCAACTCCTAACATTCTGTGATAGCAAGTTCCGCCTCAACACGAGGAGAAATGTTTTTACTGTGAGGGTGCCAGAGCACTGGAACAGGCTGCCCAGAGAGGTTGTGGTGTCTCCTCTGGAGACTTTCAAAACCTGCCTGGATGCATTTCTGTGTGGCCGCCCTAGGTGATCCTGCTTTGGCAGGGAGGTTGGACTATATGATCTCTAGAGGTCCCTTCCAACTCCTGATATTCTATGATTCTATGCGGCTCCAAAATTTACCACTGGTCATTCATTAGAAGTGTAGCAAATTGAGTTCAGAGTCTTGTTTTATAATGAACTACCATTTCTGTTAAAATAGATAAATAACCTAAAGAAAGTCTTAAAATCAAAAAGTCAAGTTTCAAGTTAGACGCTGAAGCAAAAATTATCAACTCTATGAATGCAGGTTGGGGAGCAGCTCTAAGTAGCAGATATGTAGAAAAAGAATTTGGCATTGTACTACTGTATCTCAAAGTCAGTTAAAAAATGTCATGTCACTGTGGAAGAAAACCATCATCAATTTCATTTAAGTGATTTGACTGTATCTACAGGAGCAGAACTGTAGGGACTCCTGATATCAGAGACATCATTATTTTCCCCAAAATGTACAACTGAAGGACTTTTTTCAGTTGTTTTATTAACCTCCTCCTGAGTAAATAACACAGTCTTTATGTAAAAGAATATATATATATATGTGTGTGTGGAAAAGTGGACAGAATGGATCTGGACAAGTTTCAGTTCAGCTTTGCTGTTTCAGTGTTCCTCAGCTGAGACGAGTTTTATTAAAGCCCAGTTTTACTGCACAGGCTTCCTGGATGTCACTCTTAAGATTAATTGAAATGCTATAAATTGCTAATGTTCAATATAGGATATGTTATTTTCTCTGGAAAACATTTTTAAAAATTGAGCTGACTTTTTTTATTATTTTTTTTAATGTATTTGAGTAGTGTGGGATTATTGAGAAGAAATTTCAGACTTTTACAAAGCTGTTACCACTTGGTTTAGGTGTTCTTTTTTTTTAAAAAAAAATCACAATTCGCATTGCTATAGTGTTTGATGCCAAAGTTCTGGAACATATCCTCAATCTGTGCTGGGGTAACTATGACTTACTGGAACAGCTTCCTCTCCCATTGCTCCTGTACATCATTTCCTTTCTGGGGCTTGAAGATATTGCCAGGCTTTCTCAAGTTTCATACAGATTTGAAATGGGTAGAAAAATCAAATAAAAAAATTATCAATGATTTTTAAATTGTTAGCTTTGCTGTGCAGCATGTTGATTTTTATTCATCTTATATTTAATATAATCATAGATCTGTCTGTTTTACTTAAAGTTTGAGACAATAAATTAATCATCTATATACAAACAACTCAATGGTGAAGTAAAAATGTGATCTTAGGCTGTTAGACAGGCTGTTCTTATGCTGCAAACTTCTGTCACATGTAATAAACACAAGGATCCAGGTAATTCCATTGTAACTCATGGGTGGATGTTTAGCACTACTTCCAGGATTAAGTATTTGAAATGTAAAGCGTATGCTTTGCATTTTGATTTGTATTATTTTAATGTCTAGAGACTTCAACCATCAACCAGGATCTCCTTATGCTAGATTCATTAACAAACAAAAAATCATTGCCATTCCTACAGAGCTTACATTTTAAGTCTTTGACGAAAGAGAGGAGCACATGGAAAGATACTTTTTCCAGCAATGTTTTAGACCTTGCAACAGGGAACTCTAAGAAACACAGGAGGAGAAAGAGATGATTTAATGTTTGCTTGTTATAAAGCTCTTTGCAACTGTCAGGGAAATAGTCAGTATGGGAAATAGCATGAAGGCGCTCAATTGAAACTTTGAATAACAGAAATCGCCAGCATAGCTCTCGGTGCTGAATCATAGAATTATCAGGGTTGGAAGGAACCTTAAAGATCATCTAGTTCCACCCCCCTGCCATGGGCAGGGACAGCCCCCACTAGACTAGATGGCCCAGAGCCCCGTCCAGCCTGGCCTTTAAATGTTCCAAGGATGGAGCTTCCACCACCTCTCTGGGCAAGCTGTTCCAGTGTCTCACCACTCTTGTGGTGAAGAACTTCTTCCTAATGTCCAATCTAAACCGATCCATCTCTAGCTTTCATCCATTTCCTCTATTCCTATCACTACCTGATATCCTAAAAAGCCCCTCACCAGCTTTCTTGTAGGCCCCCTTGAGATACTGGAAGGCCACAATAAGGTCTCCCTGAAGCCTTCTTTTCTCCAGACTGAACAACCGCAACTCTCTCAGTCTGTCTTCATAGGCGAGGTGCTCCAGCCCTCTGATCATCCTCATGGCCCTTCTCTGGACACTCTCCAACATGTCCATATCCTTCTTGTAGTAGGTGCTCCAGAACTAGATGCAGTACTCCAGCTGGGGCCTCACAAGAGTGGAGTAGAGGGGGAGTATCACCTCCCTTGACCTGCTGACCACAAATCCTGTGATGCAGCCCAGGATATGATTGGCTTTCTGGGCTGCAAGTGCACACTGACAGCTCATGCTGAACTTCTCGTCCTCCAGTACCCCCAAGGCTTTTTTTTTCAGGGCTGCTCTCTAGTGCAATAGCGGTGCCTGGGATTGCCCCGACCCAGATGCAGGACCCTGCACTTGATCTTGTTGAACTTCATGAGGTTGGCATGGGCCCACCTTTCCAGCCTTGTCAAGGTCCCTCTAGATGGCATCCCTACCCTCCAGGGTGTCAGCCACCCCCACACAGCTTGGTTTTGTCAGCAAACTTGCTGGGGGTGCACTCAATGCCATGTCACTCCATGTCACTGTTGAACCGCGTGCTGATCCTGGAGGAACCCCACTTGTCCTGGGCTTCCACTCTTTGGGTGTGGCTGTCAAGCCTGTTCTTTATCCACTGAATTGTCCATCAAATCCATATTTCATCAGACCAGGATGTTGAGATAGATAGACCGGAAGGCCCAGGAGAGTGAGGCCCAAGCTGTTGGTGCTAAAGTAGATAATTACACAGAATGTTAGGGGTTGGAAGGGACCTCAAAAGATCATCTAGTTCAGCCCCCCTGCCACAGCAGGATCACCTACAGTAGATCTCACAGGTACGCGTCCAGGCAGGTTTTGAATGTCTCCAA
>NW_009703943.1:26167-26487 GCF_000703405.1 Apaloderma vittatum | reverse complement strand
AATATATATATAAAATAAAGAACAGTAAGTGCAATAACTACAATACCATACCATACCATAGAATCTGTAGAGTGGTATATAATAAATAATATACAGTACATTCCATACCATAACACATAAGCAACAAAAAAAAAAAACAATACAAATACAATACAAATACAATGCATACATTACATACCATCTTATATATATACTTAAACACAACATGCCCAATACCTAAGGTACACAATACAATACTAAATATAAAACACAAGATATGAAAGTACACAAGATATAGATACAGACGTAGTGGGGAAAATTGTTGAGTGCTTTCTGCTGGG
>NW_009703943.1:15162-26152 GCF_000703405.1 Apaloderma vittatum | reverse complement strand
CTTTTGTAAAGGAAAGCCAGACCTCAGAAATCTACTGGAGGTCTTTGAAAGAGTCAGCAGGTGCAGAGCAGCTCTGTGGTAATACTCTTGGTATCCAAAATATTCAGCAAAGTCTCCAGCCAGGGACTGGTAAAGAAAGAAATCTACCACTGAATAAGAAGGAATGTCTATACTTGGTTAAAATCAGAAACCAAGGACAAAAATAAGTAGTTTGACCTCAATGCAAGACCTCAGTAAAATTCCATGGATCTGTTCTGTGAGATCAATGCTGTTCATTACATATGTAACTGCTCTGTAAAATGTGATGATCAATGAGGTGACATTATTGGAGTTATTCAGAGAAGTAAAGTTAAAGCAAACTAAAGAACTGCTGACGAATCACAGGCAGTAAAATCGGTTATAAAGTGACAGACGTAAATCAGTATAAATAAATTTAAAATAATGCATATGGAAAAAAACACTAACTCTGCCTATAAAGCAATCAGTATAAATAAATTTAAAATAATGCATAAAAAACCACTAACTCTGCCTATAAAGTAATCTAGTTGGGAAGTTGTGACGCACAGGTCTGTGAAGATTTAAGTGCAACAGTCAGCAAAGGGCAAAAAACTCAACGAAAATCATTGAGAGGAGCATAGATCTACACCATGGTGGACTCACATTTTGAGTTCTTAGTGCTATTTTGGCCCTCCTCTGTCAAAAGCTTCAAAAAGTTTAGAAAACAGCAACAAGCATCATCACAGGTAAAAAGCACTGTTTGTGGTTGGTTGTGGGTTAGGGCTGGGCCAGACACTAAACATGGACAGATGCTTTATAACCCCCTCTCCCTCCCTAAACTGGAAGGAAAAGGAAATGAGACTTCCGAATTGGAAAAAAAGAAAATTAAAACAGCTTTAATGAATAAGGAAATAATAAAAATATCCACTATATACATATATACGAAACCAATATCAAATCTGACTTCCCCTCACTCCCTGACAGCAATCCTCACTGATGCTGCAGAGCAGGTGGCACTGGGGAAGCCCCAGGTTCAGTGGCAGAGGGGAGCTGGATATAGGAGCTGGATTCAGGAACTCAGGATGGGTATCAAAGGCAGAATATCACATGGAGTCCTTCCTAGATGTCAGCCTGTGCAGAAAAGAAGAAAGAGGAAGAAGACTATCCCTCAAGATCCCTCAGTTTTATACTGCATATGACATATATGGAATAGGATAGTCTTGTTGGTCACTTGTCTTGTCTATTACTCGCTGGAGGTGCAACTTTTACTTGTGTGTGACCCCTCTTACTACTCAGCACTCCCAGCATGGCACACAAGAGCCAGCAGTAGCCTTGGTCATATGCAAGAGCTTTTCTGCATACCAAACCCAGGCAGCAACTATAAACACAGGCACTGTCTGCAAAAACATGCTGTATCTTCAGAAAGTGCAGTCTCCAAGAAAAGACTTAAATTGAGAAGCAAAAATCACTGAACAGAACTGGATCTGTTCAGCTGAAACCAGGACAGTACTGCATATGTGATTTGTGTTGTGCGTATCTAACTGTATTGGATTGTGTTTTGCATTGCATAATACTTTGCATAAATACTGTAGTGTCCCTGTGTTTTTGAATGAAAATTATTTTCAAGGTATTCTACATAGGAAACTACCATGAATTTATAATTCATACCCTATCAATAATCCAGGACGTCTAGGTTATATTTATAACACAAATGTAAGAAATACATTTTTTTGGCTTTTAAGATAAAATCTGTTTGAACTTTCTCAAAATGAACACATACCTTTTATTACATTCACTTGAGAACACACCAAGATAAGGGATAAAACAACAATCAGAAGCCCCTTAATACATAAAAACCAGAATGTGTTTGATCCTGCTCTGAGCACATGGTTTGGACTAGATAGTCTCTAGAGGTCTCTTCCTGACTCGGTGATTCTGTGATAACAAATACATCTTTCTCCCTGGGATTATGAAGGAGTGCTTGAAAGAGTAAGCTGAGTAAAAATGCTTCAAATAACGTTACTGCAAGGGAAAACCTGCCTGACTAATTTAAGGAAGACTTGAGTTATACTGTCACCAGATTGATAGCCCTAGCCAGATAACTGCTGGAGAAAGTTTTGCATGTGCGGGGGAAATATTACAACATGCCTCATCA
The DNA here is from genome assembly GCF_000703405.1 of Apaloderma vittatum. NCBI lineage: Eukaryota > Metazoa > Chordata > Aves > Trogoniformes > Trogonidae > Apaloderma > Apaloderma vittatum. The sequence continues at coordinate 24,000 of NW_009703943.1, read as the reverse complement.
AACCAGGGCACAAACACTGGTATGGATTGACTCTGGGAAAAGGAATGGGAGAAGGGAGGAGAGACAAGTGCTCTTCAGCATTGCTTTTTTGGAGGCAGAAAAGGAATCTCAGACTGTCCTACCAAAATGTGTGACAAGAGCCTTTCACCCAGGTAAGAGGAAAGAGAGAAATGGCATTTAGGGACCACGTACAAACAAAGCTGAACCAGTGTCTTTGAAACTGCTCCAAAATAGATTCAGTGAAATGAAGCATTGTCAGTACAAAAAAAATCTACTTTAAAATAATGGATTGGCAATTGCAAAATTATCTTTCTGATCTAACTTCCAGTTTCTTTTGTTAACTAATTTAATGAAGATAGGTCTACAAATCTTGTCCTTTTGAATTCCATTGGGAGTGCTTTGTCTTGGTCATAGCAGAAATATCACATAGTGTCTTCAAGCCGTGGCGCACACAGTTTAACAAGGCAATAATTTTGAGCAGAAAGAATAATCAGTGAAAATAAAATAAAGATAAAGCAAATTTAGGAAGTGTATGACTATCAATAGGCAAAATAAAAGTGCTAGAAACCAAACAGCATTGTAATTAACATTCTATTTCAAAAAGGCATTTAAATACATCCTTAAACTAACTGCTAAATGGAAGATATCATTTCAGCATATCTATAAGTACATTCTTAAATGCCACTCACATGCTGAAGTGTTAATCTGAGTATGCTTTCCCAGACTCCAGCCAGCAGATTGCAAATAGCTTAAAATTTTAAAAAAGCTTTAGAGGATATTCTATCTTGGAAAAATATTGGTTGTGGTCATACATATCAGCATTATTAAGTGTAAACTTTAGAAAGCTACCTTGCTCCCCTATCTACAGATACCACTGTGAGCCTCAAATATCTAATCTCTAATGATTGTCTTGGACTCAAGGCTATTGCAGGTAGTCCTAAGTCAGGCCAGCAGGTCCACCAAGGCAGACCTCTATTTTGCGTCTCTAACTTCTCTATTCTGCAGTTTCAAGGCACAGCATAAAATTAGACAGGACTTTGTGATACTCAGAAGGGCTTTGAGAAACATCCTTCTATATTGCATAGAGATTCTAACTAAGCAGTATTACCAAACGCTGCTCCAGATTATAGCTCGTTTCAGAATTCTCAGTAGTGCAACTAAATAAATGAAAGAAGAACAGATCAATTTTAGATGAGCTCATTAACTTAGTATTAATTATACCAGAATCCCGGAGTCATTCACTAGACTGTCTGGAACCATTATTCTTGCTTGATTCCCTATGCCAGATTACATTTTAAACTAAAGATCTCATAGGCCCTCCCTTCTTCCTTACTTTTTTCTAGAAGTTACCGTGTGTTAGACGTCAAATTCATGTAACAACATCACTAGGGAGGCAAGATTTAACTTGTTTTAATATTGAGACAGCTGTAGGATTACATATTCTTATTTTTGTTTTGATGGGTTTAAATCACTACTCCACCAAAAAGAAACAAACTGAAATATTGTGAAAAACAGGAATGGGGGAACCTGGTCCTTTCTAGAGAGTTATTTTGTGACCTCAGAGAAAGTTTATTTAGTCAAATGTTGCTTGATATTTGGCTTAAATTCATCCATCTCACACTAAAATTAACCTGATTTTTAAAGGTGAAGAATATTAATCAGGCATGGCAATAGATGGTGTGAAGGACTTGCAGAATTTCTCTCAGTGAAGATTACTAATAACAGCTTAAGCAAATGCCTGTAGGGAGAGATCTAGACTTCTCCAGCCTTGCTTTGGAATAGGGGATGCACACTGAAGGTGAAAGACTATTTTCTAGGATAGATTTAAGTATCTTGACCTTAAAAGTAATTTACATATACATATATATGCATACATATATATACATACATATATATGCTTTGGAAATGAGGGAATTTTTATTTGTCACCTAAGGAAAGACTCAATACAGAATCTTCACTTGGAGTAAAGCATGAACATTTTAATAACTTTAATCATCATCATCCTAGACTGGCCTAGGCTGGAAGGGACCTTAGAGATCATCTAGTCCAACCTCCCTGTTGTGGGCAGGGACGCCACCTCTCGACTAGACCAGGCAACACATGGGGACCGAGCGGGAATCGAACCCGCGACCTCGGTGTCGGTCATTGTTGTCAGCACCGCGCTCAAACCACTTAGTTTCTTATGACATATTTACAAATAGTATGAACATTCTCATGAGGTATAGGACAAAGAAGTTTGGTCTATGTTTCAGAGTAGATTCAAAAGATCCATACTAATCCCATCTTTTGACAACACTTCTACCTTTTTTTTCTAAAAATATTCTAGTTTTTAGGTGTGCAAATTTTAGTGAAATTTAATAAGACTCTATTTCAGGGCATTTTAAGTATGGGTAATACAAAATATTATTTTTAAAAAAGATACATTAAGTTAACCTGCTTAAAATACTTCAGAGAAAATTGGCAGACTTATAATTACAAAATACATGACAGATCCCTTAGTGGCAACAGCCCAGTATTTCTCTGCAGCAGCACTTATTTTCTGTCACATTGCTTCTGCCTCTTTCAGCCGTGCAGTAACGGCATCTAATGTAACCCAAATGCCATACATTTTTCATAGCATTTTTTCAGTGTTTCCACAACTAAGAGCTGAACACTGGGGACAATAGAGAAAGTTTTCTCCTTCAAGGCTCCAGTAATTATAGGCACAGCAACTGTGCACATAACTGGTGGTAGGTAACCATTATCTCATGCTGAAGGAGACCTGACTCCTCTTCAAATGCTGTGTAGCTCTTCTGCTCTCCACAGGTGGAAGCTCAAGACCAAGGCATATTTCTGTCTCAGATATTGTGCTGAAAAACAAGAGGACTCTGCAGCATTTCATGGCTTCAGAGATGCACAAGTTGATCTAAAGAAAAGGGAGTAATTAGTAGTTAGTATTTATTCTACAGGCACTAACTCAGGTCATGAAAACTGAGTCTGACTTTCTGATCACAAGATCTGACTGTAAGACAGAGAAGTATATATGTTCCAAACATTTTAAAACAATCCCCTGATTATATGAATGCTACTCACGCAAAGAAAATGGTGTGGAGTTCTCAAAGTTCTTTTTAACTGCAGAGGGAAAAGTACCTAACTCCTTCAGGCTCCTTTATTTATGTGGAGACTACATACAAGCTATCTACCCTTCATGATTGGAATGGCAGACCTTGGTCTGTTAGGAGGTCATCATAAGAGTTCTACAGCAAACAGCCAGCTGTATATCATAAATATCACAAAAAATGTCATGTTTACGGTTATTTTGCCAAAAGCCCTATTTCACCAATAAAATAAAGCTAATGATGAACAAACATAGTAAGAATAAAACTTACTGAGCCTAATAAAGCCACAAAATGAACATTTCCACTTATGCAAATATGCAGTTCGGATATACTCAAACTGGCTATAGGGGAAGTTCCCATTTTTGAACATGCTTTAGAAATGTAGTAGCTTTTTTCTGTTCTGAGGAGCTTTCTTACTGTGTATTATAAGCTACTGTAGCCACTGACAAATACTGGGTTTAATAACAATCATAGCAGCATAATATTTAAAATCTTCAATGTAAAAATTTGAAAACATTAATAAACTCTAAGGAAGCACTAGGTGCAATTCATGTCAATTTTTAAATAGAATTTTATTGTAATTAATGGTATTAACATGCCACATTTTCAAAAGCTGGATGATATTTCCTCCTTAGAAATAACTGTATCCTGGTGTCATGAGTTTCAGTCTGGAGGGGTTTTTGGTAGCAGGGGGAGAGTTCTGGAGGATGACTCTTGCAAAACTTGAGGAGCTTCCCCCAGCTCCAGGTAAAAGTGAAACCCACCTCTGGCCAAGGCCAAGTGAATTAGCATCTCTGCAATCAAGGTAATTAACTACTGAAGGTGTTTAACCTATTGAACCACTTCCTCATTGTCTCATTATCTCTTTTTGATTTTTTGATTTTTTTTTTATTATCTCTGTCTTTCTGTCTTGTTTTTGTGTTGGGAAGTTTTTTTCTGTTGGGAGAAGGAGGAGGTGAGAGGAAAGTAAAGTAACATGGCTGGTGAGGAAAGCAAGGGACAAAGGAGCCTTTGCACCTCTCTGGAGCCCTGTGGTGAGTGAGAAGATAATTGCCTGCAAGCTGAGGGGATTGATGGTGAAAAAAATGTCCAGGATCCAGCATTACGTGGAGGACCCCATGTCAGGGGGAAGAGAGACTGCACAAGAGCAGAGGATGCACCCAATGCGATTCATGGTACTGAGGAGGGTTCCACACGGGTGGGATGAACTCTCAAGGAGGGAGAGAGTTGCCTCCATGAGATGGACATCATGTGGCATCAGGGTAAGACTGTGAGAGGCCCTCTTTCTCAGGAAAGAAAGACTGTCATGGACAATGAGTCATGGCCAGATGTACCGCAACCCTCACTCCCTGCCTCCCCTTGCACTGATGGAGGGAGAAGGTATCCAGAAAGATGGGAGGCGTGTGGGGGAGTATATTTGAGATCAGATTGTATCCTACACTGATCTAGTTGATATATGGTGGTGGTAAGTTAATTTTTTCTCCCCAAGTCTACTCTGTTTTTTGCCCATGACCATAAGTGGTAAATGAACCTTCTCTGTCCAAATTTCAGTCCTTGAGCCTTTTCAGTTGAATTTTCTCTCTCTGCATTCCTGTAGGGATGGGGGTGGGGGGACGAGTAAGCAAGGGGCTGTGCAGTTCTTTGTTGTCAGTCTGGGCAGTCAGCTCAACCATGACACCAGGAGGAAACTGAAAAAAAAAAAAATCAGTACATCAGTCACTTAATCTGATTTCTGACCAGGAATTGCAGCATCTCTCCTGCATTTGATTCCTGCAGTGGTTTGAAGAGTTCTTCATTGCTCAGGGCATTTTTTTTTGAGAAATAGAAAACTTTTTGAGAATTTTGTCTTCAATTTTCTTGATTTTTCTGTTTTTTTCAATATTGGTGCATGCGATGATTTGAGTTGTTTGATCTTTGAGTTCCAGTTTCTACAGATGCACAACATCACTAGGGAAGATTTGAATTTCTGTTGGTTGCTCTGTCACTTGTGATTATTGCTTTCATTTTCTTCAGTCCAGGGATCCAGCAATGCTCACTCTTTACCACAAAAACTAAATCAGATTCTTTTCTGGTTTTGCACGTCTTAATCACAGCAGAGAGAGTGTCACCAGGATACCTTGCTACTTCATCTCAGTACTGTTGCAGGGCTCAAGTTCAGCCTGAGTGGAGGTTTCATTTGACAGAACGGTAAGCTCTTGACAGCTCCAGAAGCATTATACCTACTCCATACTAGCAAATCTGCTGATGGAGGAGAAACTATCCTCCTGCCATAATGGCAGAACTCACAAGCTTCATAAGCTCACCTGCCATAATGGGAGCCTCTATTTCCCAAACCAGTAAATACAGACTCTACCTGAGCTGCATTCTGTACTCTTTCAGGCTCTTGAAGCTGCAGTCTTGGAGAAGACCTGCTCAATTTCTCTGTCTTCATCTCTGATGCTGCACATTCTGCTGATTTCCTCCTGCAGCTTCTTTATTTTGCAGCCCTGTTTCTCAACAAGAGCACACCTCCTGCAGCATTCGGAAGCCTTCTCCCACTGCCCTCGCCTCAGCAACAGGACTCAGTCTCTCTTGGAAGGCAGCATCCACCCTCTGACTGCTCTAGCCAACAGCTCACATGCTACAGGGACAGTTACTCCAGCAGATGTTGGAAAAAGTACATCAACTAAACAACAGCTTTGCAAGCAGCAGCTCTGGGAACTGCATCCTTCATATGCATACAAAACTTACGTCAATCATACTAAAAATGGCACAGTATTACCAATAAAATTTAAAACTATTAAAATTCCATTTAAAAATTAGAAATGCACAGCATTGAGAACTATCCATAGCAATGGCATAAGAACAACCAGTATGCAACCCTTCTCAGAGATAGAAACTAAGAAGTGATCTATGGACAGTGGTTAGGCATAAATGGGCTGTAAAATCTTCATGTAGAATGGACTTCAAAGAGTAAACATCATGACAGAAATTCCTTTACAGTAGACTTTTGTTTTCTGAGTGAAATATATTTAATGTTATAAATAGGGAATGAGCTCTGGTATTCATATTTTAAAACTACCTAATCAAACATTAATAGCCTAGTTAATTTAGAACTTTTTGCAGGTTTCCAAAATAGTAGAAATTATTTTGAAATTTTATTACATTTCAGAAAATTTATTTTCATTTAGTTTGCTGAAGAGAGTTTAACCCCTGGCATTAGATAGGTAAGTAACTTAAAGTACTTAGATTATCCTGGGCTGGGATACAATTCCATTCTAGTTTCTGATTTTCAGACACAGGCTTTGCTACAAACTGCAGGTCTTCATCAGAAAGTTAGCAACTACCAGAGAGAAATTCCTCTGAACACACAAATTATTTCTTTCTCATTTAAAACTGTCAGTTTCTGAGGCTGTATCTATGTATGGCAACTACCAGCAAAAGATAAAAACTGTGTTGCCACTTATTAGAAGTGAAAAGCAGGTGTAGATCCCTCAGGGGCAAGATGCAATGTCTGGCAGGTGAAGGCTTTGCCTTTAATGAAAGCTTAGCGTTACTTCCATGGGAACCCAGAACACCACTGCTAATCAAATGGCTAACTAACATGCGCTAATTAACATATTATATATACGCAATGCCGTGTTTTGCTCATTGACAAACTCATTGATGTAGTGCAGGTGTTGTTCAAATGCTAAGATATGCAGCTGGCCTCCATCTTTGGCATCTGTGTACAAGTGGGTGCAGATGAGGGGCAGTAAACTATCTTGGGTTACTGTGACTATGAGACAAAATGTGCCTAGGACTTTAAATGCCTGAATGGAATGGGAAGGAGTGAACTGTCCCAGCTTACTGTAACAAGAAGATAAGATGATCTTGGCACTCTACACACTCAGGGAGGGGAGGTAAAATATCCTGGGTTACCATAATAAAGTCTCCTCATGCCCTACACCATTTATGGTGCCTTTGGAATCTCTGGAGAATACTTTATATTTTTGACCCCAACAGTGTCTTGGGAGAAAGTGCTCTTCTACTATACCACTACACCAGTTGCAAGGTGAGTATTAGGATGTTCATTTATACAGCATCAGGCTTTTATGGTTTTGTTTTTGTTTTCTTTTCCTACCTTCTCTGGTACAGACTGAGGTCACACTATAGACAGTCAAACTGGTGTCATCTCTCCCTAAAGAAGCAAGTAAAGACAAAATGTTGAATAAGCAGTTTCTTAGTACTCGATTGGAACGAAATTAAAAGTCGGATGTGATTCGTGTCCTCCTGATGCCCCCTGCTGTGAGTTTACTACAGCCTGTCCAACACCTGAACACGAGGGCCGCTCACGTCCTGTTTCTCTCCAGGTATGCCATTTCACTTACTGCTTCTTCCAAAAGTTTGTCGTTCTTTGGCTTTCATACTGTAGCCTCTGGAGTTTCTTTTTCTCAGCGTCTTTGTCCCTGTCAGAAGGTTTCAAGAGGCTTTCTTACCTTTTTCTCTCTCTCCAGTCTTGCCTCTGGAGATTGCCACTAGCAACATAAAATCAAAAGGCATGACCACGCTGTCTTAAAATTAATCTCATTCTTTCAAGCCAGTTTCCAGAATCAGAGTCTTAAGCTCTGGCATTTTTCCATGGCTGCCTCATTGTCTGTTTGAGAAAACAGCAATCTCCAGGTTTTCTTTGCCAGTATTTTCTCTCTGCTACTTACCTTGCCACTTCACATGGGGACTACTTCCCACCGATCAGCTCTTAAGCTTCAATATCAGACCTTTCTGTAGATGCATTTTCATGTAAATGTGTTTAAGTGTGTTTAAGATCCTTTATACTTAGCATCTCTAAAATAAAGCATTTTCTTCCCACACACACATTGAGTTTCTTATCCTCTGGTACCTCAGCATTCTTTTCATGAGCTTTATGAACATTATCTCTGAGGACAGCAAAGGAAATTAATGTGATGATCCCATGGAAAATCAGGTAGAATTATGACGTAAATGTGAAAACAGATTTTTTAAAATAAACAAAATGTTTTCTGAATTTTTCGAAACTGCCTTGTCCTACTATCAGGATTTCCTGTGCCTATTTCCCAGATACATCAAATTCCAAGTGGAATACAATTTTTCAAAGGGAAAACCGAACAAAACAAACAGATATTTTGGAGTCATAGAATCATGGAACAGTTTCAGTTGGACAAGACCTTCAAGATCATCGAGTCCAACCTTTGTCCTAGCCCTGTCAACACCACTAAACCATGTCCCTCAGCACAACATCTAACAACCTCTCAAACATATCCAAGGATGGCAACACAGCCACCTCCCTGGGCAGGCTGTTCCAATGTCTGACAACCTTTTCAGTAAAGAAATTCTTCCTAATATCCAACCTGAACCTCCCTTGGTGCAACTTAAGACCGTTTCCCCTTGTCCTGTCAGTTGCCATGAGGGAAAACAGACCAACCTCTGCCTCTCTACTCCTTTCAGGTAGTTGTAGAGAGTCGAGTCTCCAGCCTAAACAGCCCCAGATCTCTCAGCTGTTCCACGTACGACACATGCTCCAAATCCTTTACCAGCTTGCTAGCCTGCCACTGTACCCTCTCCAGCACCTCAACATCCCTCCTGTAGAGAGGGCCCCAGAACTGCACACAGTACTTGAGGTGAGGCCTCGCCAGTGCTGAGTACAGGAGCATGATCACATCCCCACTTCTGCTGATACAGACCAGGTTTCTGACACAGGCCAGGATGCCGTTGGCCTTCTTGGCCACCTGGGGCCACTGCTTGC
>NW_009703943.1:6915-15053 GCF_000703405.1 Apaloderma vittatum | reverse complement strand
AAGGACCTGGCATTTGGCCTTACGGAAATTTATGTGATTGGCCCTGGCCCAGTGATCCAGCCTGTCTAGACCCATCTGTAGAGCCTCCCTACCCTCATCAGATCAACACTTCCACCCTGTTGCATTAGAAGGAGGTACCAATTTCTGTCTGTCAAAAGAGGCAACAATTTCTACTGTGAAAAAAAGCAACAATTGCTGTTGCAGAAAAGAGACAACAATTGCTGCTGCAAAAATAAGGGGCAAATCACTTTGGCAGAAGCTAAACCCCCTTGTGTTCCAGTTTGTCCTCAGATATCAGAGGGCCTGGAGGCAGTTAGGCTTAATTTCTGGGTGATACTCAATTCAGTGTTACTAATGCACTGCACCAATATGCCTTTGATCTAGCAGTGCCCCTGGATTTACAAGGCCGTCCTTCACAAGGGTGGCAACATACACAGCCAGACTCTGTGTGTCAGTGTCAACAGGGACTCACACAGCCAGATCAGAATGAAATATAGTTTATTTAAGCAACAGATACACAAACTGATTTTGATTGCCGGTGACAGTGACTGTCTGCAAAGCACGTGCAACAGTTACAGATGTATCATATTACAAGCAGCCCTATAAAGATTTCCTAAGTATCCCGGGGCAGCACTTGGAGAGATCAAGTGTTTGGACATTACCCAAAGGCATCCCTATGAGGGGGAAGAGAGTATCAGCCCGACTTCTGATCCCAGAAGTCAGAGGTGGTCCGTGGTGGTATGTCCCCTGACGATGGTGGAATCTTCTCTAAAGTTCCCCCTCTCTTAGGCCATTTTTTATACTGTTTGTTACCTTTCAGGTGAAGCTTGAGTGACTCTAGTCATGCATATCTTTATTGTGATTGGTGTAAATTTTCCTCGCTTTGCTTTTAATAGACTAGAAAAATTCAATGTGCAAGCTCAGTAAGGAGTAGTCGCACCTCGGAGGCAGGCAGCTTTTGGGATGGAGGTGTGTTTTGGTATTATAATGAGATTATAATGAGCATAGCTCACCCAAAGAACAGCATCTATCAAAAGATGACAGACTCTTGGACCACGATAGTAAAAGTGCAGTCAACTGGCTCTTTGACGTCTCCAGGTTGCTTTGTGTTCATAGAGCTTGATGACGGTATCTCCACAACGTTTTATGCTTTGTGGGATTTTCTCTTAAGAGTCAGAACATCAAGATTCCCTATTGCTACTGACCCTTAAGTTTGCTTTGGAGAACTTTCTGGGGAGAGCTCCTTATGCACCAGCTGCACACTGTCCTGGAAAATTTCTCAATATTCCAATGTGTGAACAATGCTATGTAGGCAATTAAGTAATTTTAGATAATTATCCCACATCAAATGCTGTGAGAAAGGTTAGTTTTTTGAGGGCCAAGAGCTCTTGCAATGTTTTAGCCAAGATGGTTGCCTTGTGGTTAGAACTAAAGTTTAGGCAAAGGTGCCTTAATCCCACACACTCAGCTTGCTGTCATCTGCAAACTTACTAAGGGTGCACCCTATCCTCTCATCCAGATCATTGATGAAAACATTAAACACAAATGGGCCCAGCACTGAGGCTTACGGGACACCACCCATGACCGGCCACCAACTGGATTTAACTCCATTGACCACAACTCTTTGGACTCGGCCATCTAACCAGGTTTTTATCCAGCAAAGCATATGCCCACCCAAGCCAAGAGCAGTCAGTTTCTCTAGGAGAATGCTGTGGGCAATGGTGTCAAATGCCTCACTAAAGTCAAAGTAGACAACACCCACAGCCTTTCCCTCATCCAAGAAGTGAGTCACCCAGTCATAGAAGGAGATCAGGTTTGTTAAACAGGACCTGCCCTTCACAAACCCATGCTGACTGGGTCTGATCACCTGGTTGTCCTGCATGTGCTGCATAATGGAACTCAGGACGATCTGCTCCAACAGCTTCTCTGGCACTGAACTTTAACTGACAGACCTGTAATCTCCTGGATTATCCTTCTGTCCTTTCTTATAGATGGATGCTATATTGGCTGACTTGGAGTCTGCTGAGACCTCTGCCTTGGTGATCACCTCTGTCGGTTCTCTCAGCACTCTAGGATGAACCCCATGCAGCCCCATAGAATTGTGCATATCGATGTGGAGCAGCAGGTCACTGAACATCTCCTCCTGGATTGTGTGGGGACATTTTGGTCCTGGCCCCTGTCTCTTGGCTTGTGGGGCTGGTCTCCCTCAGTAAAAGTGATTCTATTACTAAAGACTGAGGCAAAGAAGGCATTAAGCACCTCAGCCTTATCCTTGTCATTTCTTACAATTATCATGGTTGTGTGACAATTACCTTTGTCATAGTTGTGTCAAAGTTTTTCTCACATAAATAATTGCTGTGTTTTATAAATTTCAAAGGCTTTTGTCTGCTTTTGCAAAACAGCTTCATCTGGTTGTGCTTTTTGGTTTAGTCTGGTACACCTGAAAAGAATAATACAGTTAAGATGAAGAAAATTTTATGAAGTGATTGATAGAATCATATCATAGAATGGCCTAGACTGGAATGGACCTTAGAGATCATCTAGTCCAATCTCCCTGTCATGGGCAGGGATGCCTCTCAACTAGATCATGATACTCAAGGCTTGTGAAATTACATATACATATATCTCAACTGCAACATATTATTAAAAAATTGAAACACAAAAACAATAAAACTATGGGCAAAAAAACTCTTCTAGGAGAATTAATCGAATTCTCAAAAGTGCAGAGAAAGCTAGAATTATTGATTATCTTTAAGCCATTTTTAGATTCTTTGAGGTTTATCCAACAGTTTGCCTTCAAAAAAAAATAGAAGAATCATGACTAAAGGCAGAGAAAACAAGGGGCTGGTTAGCTCAGTCGGTTGAGCATGGTGCTGGCAACGCCAAGGCTGTAGGTTCGATTCCTGTTTGGTCCCCATTTGTTGCCTGATCTATTCGAGAGGTGGTGTCCCTGCAGGGACGTTGGATTAAATGACCTCTAAGGTCCCTTCCAGCCTAGGCCATTCTATGATTCTATGAAGGCAGCATATTTCTATCACACTCAGAATTACAATTATTAAAATGAAGTGTTTGTTTTTGGAGTTTTGTTTGTTTGTTTGTTGTTTGGTTTTTTTACTTTTATTTTTAATCAGAGAAGTACATTAATTGCATCACTCTTCTGTTAATCCTTCTCAGATGACCTCTTCCTGTCTCCAGAAAATTGACAGGTTTTATCCTACACTTTGGGATCTTCATCTGCCTTTATATTGCCTACACTTTCCTGTTTCCAGAGTTAGGTTACCTATATCACATTACAGACCTAATCTGAAAAGAGAATTCGTTTGATGGGAGTCCTACTGGATCATTGTTTCCAAAGCTAACACAATGTGATAGTGGACACTGTAAATGATGCAGTTCATTCTTCAAATGGACATAAAAGAAATAGGAATTTGAACACTCCTTTGGGAATTATTTGTGCTTATGAACATATTAGCCTAAGGCAAATCTTGCGCTCTTCTGCATGTCTGCAGAACTCCTCGTGTAATGAATATTAGAGACTCACTAGATGGAACCTGGCAGAGAGTGGAAGACAGTGTTTCAGAGCTCTTTCATTGAAAAAACATGCAGTTCCAATTCTAGGACAGGCAATTTAATCCTAAAACAATTTAGTTGGGTTTTGGAATGAATAAAATGAAAAAGTTACATCACAGAATTTTCCTCAGTGTAAGTAATTTCAGTGTTTGTTGAGCCACTTTTGTCACTCATCTGGTGTTTTTAAAGTATAGACCTGAAAATTCAGCTGATATTAACATCCAAGTTGAATTTACTTCACTAAACCTCTATGTCAGGTAAAAAATCTGAGGAGCTGGGCTCACCTGGCTTCTCAATATCCAGTGACAGGAGTCATCTTTTCGCAAAATGAATCAATTTGGCTTGTTTATACATACTGCTCACCTGTTCTGGGGATTAATTATCAAAAAGTAGCATTGTCCCTAATGGACAAGGATCTCATTTTCTGCAGATATATTTTCACATGACAATCTCTCTGCTGAAGATCTCTCAATATGTTTATGAGACTGAAATCTAGACTTATGGGTATTTCTACATTTTGGAATTTCTCAGCAGTCTGTCGGCTGAAAAATGTTAGCTGTTAAACAAGATGTGTATGTAGGTGCTCCGTAAAGATAGTTGCAACAACAAACAGGTGAGTACTAGTAGAATGGATAAGAGAATGATAGAATTGGAGGATTGAATTGGATTGGAGGAGACTTTGAAGATCATTTAGTTCCAACTCCCTTGTCATGGGCAGGGACATCTCCCACTAGACAAGATTGCTCAAAGCGCCATCCAACCTGGCTTTGAATGCTTCCAGGGAGGGGGCATCCACCACTTCACTGGGCAACCTGTTCCAGTCTCTCACCACCCTCACAGAAAATAATTTCTTCCTTAAATCTCCTAAATCTACCCTCTTTCAATAGTTTGAAACTGTCACTCCTTGTCTTATCACTTCCTATCTTTCCTATAGGTCCCCTGGAAGTACTGGAAGGCTACTATCAGTTCTCTCCTGAGCCTTCTTTTCTCTGGGCTGAACAGACCCAACTCCCTCAGCCTGTCCTCATAGGGAAAGTGCTCCAGACTCCTGATCATCTTTGTGGCTCTCCTCTGGACTTGCTCCAACAGGTCCATGTCCTTTTCATAATAGAGGCCTCAGAGTTGAATGCAGTACTGCAGGTGGGGTCTCATGAGAGCAGACTAGAGGGGGAGAATCACATCCCTCCATTTGCCGGCCATGCTTTTCTTGATGCAGCCCAGGATACAATTGGCTTTTTTTTATGTGGAATAATTGCTTAGAGTAATTTGAAAATTAATCTTATATTAAATATATATAGCACAGTCCACACATTGTAAAAGGTATAACATTGAGAACATTTCCAGGATGGTGTGCAGTTAGTGTGCAAAAAATTCCTTCCACAAAAGTTCCCTAGGTGACCTTAAATGTTAGTAACATTAAGAGAGCTTGATGTGCTGACTCTAAGAGCCACTGCATGGAGGGTGGAACGGAGTGAAAATGTCATAGGCAATCTCTGTGTACATAAGAGGAACTTGGTGTTATGATAAAACTGTTAAGGTGTATATTTGCTACCCTGGGTCAACAGCCCTTTTGACAAAATGCCATCCTTTGGGTGAACTATGCTCATTATAATCTCATTATAATACCAAAACACACCTCCATCCCAAAAGCTACCCACCTCCAAGGTGCGACCACCCCTCACTGAGTTTGCACTCTAAATTTTTCTAGTCTATATTTTTAAAAGCAAAGCAAGGAAAATTTACACCAATCTTGATACAGGTATGTGTGACTTAAGTCACTCAAGCTCCATCTGAAAGGTAATAAACAATATAAATGTGACTCCAGAGAGGAGGTACATTACAGAAGATACCACCACAGTCAGGGAAGATAACCACTTATACCATCACGGACCAGCACCGACTTCTGGGATCAGTAGACAGGCTCAGCCTCTCTTCCCCCCATAGGGACGTCTTTGAGTAAGATTCAAACACTTGGTTATACTGAGTGATTCCCTGGCACACTTAGAAAATCTCTACAGAATTGCTTTATAATCTAAAATACTTCTAGCCAGCCTGTGTTACTTTGCACGTGCTTTGCAGTCACTATCGCCAGCAATCCAAATAGAATTTGTGTATCTTTTGCTTCAATAAACTATATTATTTCTTGATCTAGCTGTGGGAGTTTTTGAATGAACACTGCCAGACCATGTAAGTCTGGCCATGAGACTCTCTGTGGGCACTGCCACACTAAGTCTGGCCATAAGAGTTCTTACTGAACGGCACCACACTCATCAAGTCTGGCTGTGTGAGTCCAGGGGCACCACTAGATTGAACGTGCATTGTGTTATTAGCCCAGACAATTAACACTGAAAACTGGGCATCACTCAGAATCTAGACCTAGCTGCTCCCAGTCCCTCTGATACCTGAGGGCAAGCTGGAATGCAAGGGTGTTTTGTTTCTGCCAGACTGTTTTACCCCTTTAATGCAACAGCTGTGAGTGCACATTGCTAGCTGATATTCAGTTTTACATCCACCGACTCCCCCCAAGTCCTTCTGTGCAGGGCCATTCTCAGTCCACTCATGTCCAACTTCTATGTGTGCTTGAGATTGCCTCAACCCAGGTGCAGGACCTTGCGCTTGGCCTTGTTGAACTTCATAAGGTTGGCACGGGCCCATCTCTCAAGCCTGTCAGGTCCCTCTGGACAGCATCCCTTCCCTCTAGTGTGTTGACTGCACCACAGAGTTTGGTGTCTTCAGCAAACTTGCTGAGGGTGCACTTGATCCCACTGTCCACAACACCAACAAAGATGTTAGACAGCACCAGTTCCAGGACCAAACCATAAGGAACACCACTCATCATGGGATATCAATCAGACATCGAACTCTTGACCACAACAATTCTATTGTGACAATCGAGCTAGTTCCAAATCCACTGAGTGGTCCATCCATCGAATCCACGTCTCTCTGATTTAGAGATAAAGATGTGTGGCATAGTGTCAAATAGTTTGCACATATCTAGGTAGAAGACATCAGTTGCTCTTCCCTTAGATAGCAATGCTGTAGCCCTGTCATAGGCAGCCACAAAATTTGTCAGGCACTATTTGCTTTTAATGAAGCCATGTTTGGCTGTCACTGATCTGTGGATACCCTGCATTTTACAGCTAGCTGTGCCGACAGCACTGTGTTGCAGAATTAAGACTTTCATCCTTGAGCTCTTTTCTAAACAAGTACATAACTCTTGCTTGCTAATAATCAAAAGAGACTGTGACCAGCCAAGTATAGCTCATGTTGGGAGTTTGCTCGTGAGAATGGACAGGTAAGATGCTTCTTGTACGCAAGATGTGTATGGGAGTGAATGGGAGAGTGTGATCAAAACAGACTTGAGAAAGTCTGTTCTCCCTGTGTGATAAGAGAGTGACTGAAGGAGCACATGAGCGATAACAAACCTGGCTGCATAGTTTGGTCTCCTGTTTGTAACCCATAAATAGTGCTTCTTGCTAATAAACTTTGTCTTAGCTTTTCTCAAGAGCTGAGTCCGTGCCTTTCAGCCCGCCACACTGATCACCTCCTTATTTTTCATGTGCTCTAACATAATTTCCAGGAGTATCTGCTCATGAACTTGGTGGGCGTAAAGGTGAGACTAACTGGCCTGTAGTTCCCTGGTTCTTCCCTTATTCCCTTTTTTTAAATAGGCATCATGCTTCCACATTTCCAGTCACCTCACAAGACTGCCACAACTTGTCCAATATGACGGTGGCTTAGCAACTTCACCTCTCAGTTCCCTCAGCATCTGCGGATGTATTTTATCTGGTCTTATGAGTAACTTCAGGTTCCTTAGATGGTCTTGAATCTGATCTTCTCCTACAATGGGCAGTCCTTCATTCTCCCAGTCCCTGTCTTTATCTTCTGTGACTTGGGCAGTGTGACTGGAGCATTTTCCAGCGAAGACTGAGGCAAAAGAAGTCATTGAGTACCTCAGCCTTCTCCATACCTTGAGTAACTAGGTCTCCCGTTTCCCTCTGGAGAGTGCCTACATTATCCTTCACTTTCCTTTTATCACCAGCATACTTACAGAATCTTTTCTTCTTGCTCTTGAAATCCCTGGCCAGATACAATACTGTCAGGGTTTTGCCTTTCCTAACCAGATCTCTAACCACTTGGACAATTTTCCTGTATCACTTCAGGTTACCTGTCATTGCTTCCACTCTCTATAGGCTTTCTTTTTCTGCTTGACTTTGTCCAGGACTTCCTTGCTCATCCATGCAGGCCTCCCGATGTTTTTGTCCGACTTCCTCTCCGGCAGGATGCATTGTTCCTGAGCTTGGAGACGATTCTTAAATAGTGAACAACTTTCCTGGCCTCTCTTTCCTCCAAGGCTTGAAGAGGCCAAAGTCATTGAAGAGGCCAGAGTCTGCTCTCTTGAAGTCTAGGGTAGTGAGCTTGCTGTGCACTCTCCTCACTGCCCTAAGGATGTAGAATTCCACCATTTCATGGCCACTGTAGACAAGAGTGTCTTCGAGCTTCATGTTCCCCACAAGCCTCTCTCTGTTGGTGTGAACAAAGTCCAGCAGTGCTCCTCTTTAGTCCTA
>NW_009703943.1:0-6884 GCF_000703405.1 Apaloderma vittatum | reverse complement strand
TCAGCAGGACTAGTTTCAGATGTCTTGTAACTGTTTATTACCAAACAACAATATTAACCAATCTTGTTTCCTTTCTTTTTCTTGTAAGGTAGCACCCTAGAACTCCAGCATGGAACATGTGGAATGAAAACAGATTACAGCAAAGTATGTGTTAATCTTTGAGATGTGAAACTTTATTCACTAAGCATGGCCTTCAGCTTAGCCAAAGCAAATTAAGAGCTTGTAGTAAGGGAACTACAGGGTATCAGCATCCTTAACCAGATGCAAGATGTCTGTCAGCCACAAAGACACTTCTTATGCACTGGTAGTCAAAGCCACACACACTGGGGCATCATCACACACACAAGCACATTGTGTGTTCAGCTAAATGTTGGGATGCATTGCTTCTGAGCTTGGAGTAGATGAGAACACAGATCCCTGAGTATACAGTGACTGTAAAAAAGCCCACCTCTCTTCTGTATGACAGATCACCAGAAATTCATCTTAAGATCATTTCTGTCTACCCAACCTGGAAAAGCTAGCTCACAATATCACTGCAAATATACAAGTGGAATGCTGTGGTAATTCTATCCTAATAATAAAGTTCCTCTACGGTTCATCATGCAGGTTCTTACTCTGTAAAAATGAGAATTAGCTTCCACAGCTGGAGAAGTCAGCAGCCCAGAGACCAGGCCCAGAGGGTGAAGGAAAAGCAGAGGTGAGAATAGTTGTATTTGACTGTGACCTTCTTCAGTAAAGAATTACAGATCTATATTCATTCATGCAAGCTTGAGTAAATGTCAGCTTAGCCTCCAATGTGACCCTGCCACTAAATTATGTAACTAAATGTAAATGTTCAGTTCTTCATGACTGCAAAGAAGTCATGGAAGAAATAAATCATGTGTGAGATAAATAGTAGCCATTGCAACACTGAATTTTTGTCTCTTTGAACTTCTTGGAGTATCTGACAGAAAAAGTCCATAGCCTTCGCTCGCATACACATGGACCTGCATGCTTTTGAACCCCCTTCTACTTTTTCAGGTGCAATATGTCTGTTGTTGATGTATCTCTGTAGCTTTTGACAATATTTGAGGCTTTACATTTTTTTATCCTATTTCAAAAGCTTTCTAAGCAAACTGATATTTCCAAGAAGTTGGATAAGAGGCTTAACAGATTAAAATAAAAAAAGGTGATATAAAATTGGAAAACAATTTCCTAACTTACATAAATTTGCATACTTTTAGTGGTTTCATGTATAGTCCTTTGAAGTGATGTACCACAACGTTTGATAAAGATAAGAAGCATTTTTCTACTTGTATTTGCCAAGGAAGAAAAAAGATGTGTCACATAACTACTTTACAAAACTCTTGTTGTCATAATTGTTGCTGTAATGTTTATGGGTATATCTTTTTAAATTGCAGCCAAGCACTAAAAGAATAGTAAAAAAAAACCGAAGAGAAAGCAAACAGAGAATGTAGGGAGGCAAACAGGAAAACTAAGGCCTCCTTGGAATTAAATCTTGCAAGGGAGGTCAAGGGCAACAGGAAGGGCTCCTTCAAATGCATTGTAGCTAAATCTGACACCAGAGGCAATGTAGGCCCTCTTCTGAATGAGGTGGGTGCCGTGGAGACAGAGGATACAGAGAAGGAAGAGTTACTGAATGCTTTCTTTGCCTCTGTATAAGGTGCTGGAGACTGTCTGATGGAGCCCCAGAGCCCTGAGGCCCCAGAAGAAGTCAGGGTAAGGGAGGAGTGGTTGATAAGGACTGGGTTAGGGATCAATTAGGCAATCAGATCATCCATAAATCCATAGGCCCTGACTGGATCCACCCACAGGTGCTGAGGGAGCTCAGCTAGGCCACTCTCCATTATCTTTGCTAAGTCGTGGGGAACAGGAGAGGTGCCTGAGGATTGGAGAAAAGCGCATGTCGCTCCGTTCCTCAAAAAGGGCAAGAAGGAGGACCCTAGTAACTACAGATCAGTCAGCCTCACCTCCACCTCTGGAAAGGTGATGGAACAACTTATCCTCAGTGCTGTCTCTAGGCATATCAAAGATAAGAGGGTCACTGGGAGCAGTCAACATGGTTTTACCAAGGTGAAGTCATGTTTGAACAACCTGATAGCCTTTCATGAAGACATAATCAGGTGGATGGATGATGGAAGTGCAGTGGACATGGTTTATCACGATTTCAGTAAAGTATTTGACACTGTTTCCCACAGCATCCTTGTAGCTGAACTGAGGAAGTGTGGTCTGGATGATTGGGCAGCATGGTGGATTGTGAACTGGTTGAAGGAAAGAGTTGTAGTCAGTGGGGCAGAGTCCAGTTGGAGGCCTGTATCTAGTGGAGTGCCTAAGGGGCCAGTACTGGAACCAGTACTCTTCAATATATTCATCAACGACCTGGATGAGGGAATGGAGTGCACCGTCAGCAAGTTTGCTGATGACACAAAACTGGGAGGAGTGGCTGACACACCCACCAGAAGGCTGTGCTGCCATTCAGCAAGACCTAGAAAGGCTGGAGAGTTGAGCAGGGAGTAGTTTTATAAAATACAAGAGCAAGCGTAGAGTCTTGCATGTGTGAAAGAACAACCCGATGTGCCAGTATAGGTTGGGGATCAGTCCCCTCTTGGAGAGCAGTGTAGGGGAAAGGGACCTAGGCGTCCCAGTGGACAGCAGGATGACCATGAGCCAGCAATGGACCCTCGTGGCCAAGAAGGCCAATGGCATCCTGGGGTGTACTAGAAGGGGTGTGGCTAATAGGTCAAGAGAGGTCCTCCTGCCCCTCTGCTCTGCCCTGGTGAGGCCACATCTGGAATATTGTGTCCAGTTCTGGGCCCCTCAGCTCAAGAGGGACAGGGAACTGCTGAAGAGAGTCAAGCACAGAGCCACAAAGATGATGAAGGGAGTGGAACATCTCCCTTATGAGGAAAGGCTGAAGGAGCTGGGTCTCTTTAGCCTGGAGAAGAGGAGGCTGAGGAGGCTGTCAAGGGAGAGTGTCAGAAGGACGGAGCCAGGCTCTTTTCAGTTATGTCTAATGACAGGACAAGGGGCAATGGATATAAGCTAGAACATAGGAGGTTCCACAAAAATATTAGGAAAAATTTTTTCACTGCGAGGGTGACAGAGCACTGGCACAGGCTGCCCAGGGAGGTTGTGGAGTCTCCTTCTCTGGAGACATTCAAATCCCACCTGGATGTGTTCCTGTGTGATCCTGCTCTGGCAGGGGGGTTAGACTAGATGATCTTTTGAGGTCCCTTCCAACCCCTGACATTTTGTGATCCTGTATGATTCTGTGATTCTGTGATTCTTTTCAGAAACATTACACTTATCAAGACAAAAATCCCTTCTTTTTCTGCCCCAATATTCCCAAATACAGCTTCATTAATTCTAAATATGAAGTTGATGTTGTATACTATCAGAGTTCTGTATAAAATCAAACTGCCATTTCAGTCACACTCATACGGATATCCACATATTGTGAACAGCTTCTCTTTTATATAATACTTCCAAGATCAACATTCCACAAAAATGTCCTTGACAGGACAAGAAAGAAGTACTTCTCTTGGTGACTGCAGGGAGGAAAAATTATCTCAAGAGCAGCTCTTCTCATGTACTATATAGCTCAAAGAATATTTGGGTTTCAAGACAGGTCCTAAAGAGCACAAATTTCAGAATGCAAAATGTTACTGTCAGAGGAAAATAGTTTTGTTTTGTTTTGTTTGGGTTTGGTGGGTTTTTTTGAGGCATTTCTATTAATCAGCTTGCAAGAAATTACTAAGTAAAAATATGGCGTGCTACATAACTGTGGTTGACATCTTAGGACCAAATATTTGTTTATACTGTTAACAACATAAGCATGAATATATAATTGATGATGTTTGCTATTTGGACATACAAACATTACCAGATCACAGTGACCACAAATTAATATAAAGTAATCTATTGTGCAGTAGACCTCAAGAGGTGAAAACATTTGACATGGTGCATGAAAAGTCTTTCCTATTGGACTCATGCATACAAGAAAAAAAAATGGATTAAGAAAGAATTGAAATATCTGTCCAAAAGCAAGCATAATGTGTTGTCTGGTCTAGTTGAGAGGTGGCGTCCCTGCCCACAACAGGGAGGTTGGACTAGATGATCTCTAAGGGCCCTTCCAGCCTAGGCCATTCTAAGATTCTATGATAATGTCCACAGTCAGAAAAGAATGGCAATAATTAGTTCTTCTACTCAGATGAAACATCTAGCCATATAATGCAAGGAGCAGTAGAATGTTTACTCGTTATCTAACAAGCTGTTTTTCATTGTCAGCACTTACAATTTGCCTTAAAAGGCACAAATGAATGAATAGATTAAAAAAAAAAAAGATGCTATTCATTTTTTAATTGACAAAAATTTTGCCAGGTGAACTCTCAGCTGACAACTAATCACAATTTTTCACTTTCAGAAGATAACTGTCACCACTTGTTGACAAAGACAGGAATGACAGATAAATTTGTTCCATAGTTCTATCATATATTCTATCCATCATATCCAGTTCTCTGGATCTTGGATTTTAAGACCTTTGATTTCACAGAGTGTCACAAGAAAAGAAGAAAGGTCTTCTAGAGTATTCAATCTGGCTTGTGTCAGGTATTTTTCACAGGATAGGGTGAATCTTCCTCTGGAATGTTTTTTTTCTCTAGAATGATTATGAGATGACAGCACAGAGGGGAGATAGATATTTCTTAGCTGCATACCTAAATTTAGATGAGGTGAATCTCACCAAAATATCTGGAATGTAGCCTGACTCACATCCAAAATCTGCCCACACTCAGAAATTTTTACTAAAAGAAAATAATTAATAACTGATTCTGATACGGGAAAAAAATCACAGGTCATATTTTCAAGGCCATTACAATATACCAGTGTATGGCTCCATTTCCATTACTACTGGAACTGTAATCTGTTCAATCAAGTAGCAATAAGCATTTCACCTTGATCAGCTTTATGGCTCTGGTTGCACGACACAGAGTTTATATGCAGAGGCTGTCAGCCTCAGTGCACAAAGTGAACTCATTTAAATACTTTTAAATGCTCAAATGTTAGAGTTGGCAGGGAGAATTTATACCAGCCTACTACCAGTGCATTTCTATGATAATTTTTATTTCTGTAGTAGAAGCTATAAAGTTCCCACTTGACACAATAAGAAATGGGAAGTTTACACTGTGGATTTTAACCAGCCTAGTCTCTTGAATGTTAAATGACAGAACAGATTGTGGCATACTTCTGTGATGGTTCTGCTTTTAGTCTGAGCATTTGACTAGATTTTTAGCTCAAGCATAGGAAAAAAGGTTTTAAACATGAAGACTAAAAAACTTGGTAATGAGGTCCTCATTAGGTCTCCAAATATTTTCCTGACATTTAAACCCCAGAAGAGGAAACAAACAAATACGTTCACGGGAACTACGCATACTTGATTTAGTTTATGAAAACAAAATATATTTATTTGCTAAATGATGATTTGGGAGCTTAATTCCACACAAAAGGGCAATATGAATTGAGCTTGTCTAATCATTTTAGCCTCCTTCAATGTGACTTTTCCTAATGAATCTGCTTGTACAGGTTAGTTTCCTCCCAGGGTAAGTACTTTGAATCAGAACTTTCTACTCTTGGATTTAAGGGCAAATATATTGAACTTCATTTAATGCAAAGATTGTTTTCTGTCTTCTCTACTGTTCAAAATACATAATTGCTGTGGAGGTTCCAGGAGAAAATTCTTGAGCATGCTGAAGAAAAATGAGAAACTTGTGGAGAAGCAGATTGTAGTGTACCAGCTTTGCTTTGGTATCCTTGAGATGTGGCCATTTTTAGCTACTTTCTTATGTTTAACAATCTTTCTATTGTTTCTTAATCTTTCTATTGTAAAGCATGCCTTGACAAAATTAGCAATGCTTCATACCTTAGTAGGCCCAGATTTCTACATTATTTCACCACACAGAGGCTCCCTCTCACCATCTCTGCATGCCTTTTCCTGGGGATGATGCATGTCCCTTAATCCACTGGACAGGGATTAAGATGACTAGATCTCACCAACTCCATCCAGATGAACTCAGTTGTCCCTGCAACATGCATTTTTATATCCAGAGAATCAAGAAATGTGTTTTAGACTTACAGAGTGACTCTTCACCATTTTAGCATTCAGCCTTCAAACATCTATTAAAAAAACTTCAACATTTATTAGGCTAGGATAATTGTCTTGAGCTCCTTGTTTCATATTACCCTGAGAGCTTTTCTGCATGAAAACAGTTACTGGTTTGCGGGGTTGTTTCCCCCAGCTTTTTAAAATACCATCTCTTGTCATTCAATGACAGTCTATGTGCATTTGCCTGTTGCATGTTGTGTGATCAGTGCGTTTTTTTTCAAGATGGCCACTGAGAAAAGCCAGGAAGTCCCTGAACTTCACATTTGGTTAAGTTGTCAACAGCAGCTAATATTTTTTTTGAGAATTTACAGTACTTTAGGGACAAGATCTATGTTATATTCTTGAAAGATTAGGGTCTGGAGAAGGATCATTAGAAATGTAAAACACTGCCTATTGTATGAAGTTATGGACCAAATCCATGATTTTCCACTTCCAAACTTTTTCCTTAAGCTTTCTGTTTTGAATTACTCACTGCTTCTGTAAAACGATAGTCTGTTCTTTTCTGCGTATTCTTACAAAGCATTTACCTACATTTATAGGCACATACACACATAAAAAGATGCATCTGATTTTAAGAGCACTCCTTTGACTTTCTATCTTCCTTCCTTTTTTAAGATTCTCCTGGCAGCTGTACTAAGGCACATAAAAATAATCAAGTGGTTGGTGGCAGCCACCATGGCTTCACTAGGGGTGAGTCATGCCTGACTAATTTAGTGGCCTTCTA
>NW_009703942.1:1484-5004 GCF_000703405.1 Apaloderma vittatum | reverse complement strand
TACACATGAAGGAAGTCAAAAAGCTTTATAATGTGTTTTTGAATAAAAATCTGCACTGTAAATAAATCTGTACTTGACAAAGGAAAGATGTAGAGAACACCATGCACATAGTCTAATTTGCATTGTCTTGATGGACAAATAAGTAATTATTGAACACTTTGAAAGCATTACAAACTCCACAAGCAACCCTACCTGACCAGTGAATTTGCTTTCAGATAATGCAGATTACTAATCCTGAATGGTCCCAACCTCCCTCTAGGCTGAGGATCTCTGTAGGAAGAGGTCCTGTTGTCTGACATACTCTGCACTTTGTCCTTCCTCCGAGCTCTTTACCGAGCCGGCGACTGGGCACAGTGTCAGAGGGCAAATGCTTTCCTGACGAGATTTAAAACTGAGGTCCCGACCTGCTGCGATAATTAAAGATCCTCAAGCGCTTTTGTAAGTGCACATTTGTTTCCTGGCTGAATTGCACTTCACCTAATGACACAGTAAATCACCCCTCTGGCTCAAACGGGACAGAGTTTCCATCCCAGGCACAGTTTCAATCGGATACAGCCACCTGCTCTTTCCGTGCCACCAGGGCAAACAGCATCAACATGTTCTGTCTTACACAGCACAGCACTTCACCTCACAGGCTGCAGAACTTCAAGCTACCTGGAGCTGATCCCATTTCACACCTTGTGTATTAATTAAGACACGTTTACTCGGGCCAGACACTGAAGGGTTGGGGTTGGCACTTAGGTGACCCAAAGCTCCACGGGATGCAGGAAGGTTACAGTCAGGCTCTGAATTTCAGGTGAGGCAAAAGATCCTTATGTCTGCTTAAATAGCCAGGAAATTATTTCGTAAAGCCTGCATCAAACTACCCTGGACTCCTGCAAAAACAAAGCAAATGCCAGAACAAGATCAGATGGTGAGCCCTAACTCCTTGCCACCAGCCCCAAACTTTTCTGGGACGAACTAAATGTAGGACTGGATCTCATGGTCATGCCCTGGGCTCCTACAGAGGTCCCCAGCAGTGTCACAAGCAGCGTTGAGGGTCTGGAGAGCTGTTGAACAGACCCATATGGATACAATACAAGAAGGGATCTGTAGCAGGGTCTGCCATCCATGTCAGCCAGCTGCTCCTAGACACCAGGATGTTTAGCTCCCTCGTTTGGAACTACAGGGGTGCTGAGACTCTGAGTTTCTTTCTAGTCTTACACAACAGGGACATGACAACAGCTTAAGAACATGCTTGCTCCTGTGCCATTGTTTGTTCATTCCTGCCCTCTTTCTGGTATCCTCCCTCTCTTCACTTCTGATCCCAGGTCATGCCATACTTCTTCCTCAGTATCCCTAGAATTTTGTACTTCTGTTCCTCCCCTGCTGTCTCCTACGTCTACTCGACTCTTTTTCCTCAGTGTTAGGATTTCTACTAAGCACTCTAATGTCCTTCCAGACATTAGCACAGGAAGAACTTCAAAGCACAAAACCATACTTCCACTTCTACAAAGACATGTCCAGAGACTGCCCACTGCAACAACCATGGTTTCCCAGTATAAATAGAAGAGGACAATATAACATTTACATCCACAGAGACTACAGACCCTAGAGATCCACTTCCCACAGAAAGGAGGTTGACCTGTTCCTGAAAGTGGTGTCAGGGACCTCATCTGGCAGACCTTGCATTAGCTTGACTGGTATTGCAGACACGAAAGTAACGGCCCTTAATGCTGAGTTCCACAGCCAGCACTGGGGTACTTAGGACAATTACAGGTCCTCTCAGTTGCCCCAGTAACAAATAAAAGCTAGAAACAGTCATCAGTCTACAGCCATTCTTAGATTTAAAGACAAATATCATCTCTTAGCAGTGTTTGTCAGTGGAAATCTGCAAGTGAGCTGCTCACATTTACCAGCCAAAACTGAAGTGGTAACTTACTAAACAGTTCGGTGCCACACAAATAAATCTAGGAAACGCGTCCTTGCTGTCATGTCCCACGGAGGAAGAGAGGACAAGTGACTCACATTTGTAATTCCCCAGTGGAGCGGACAACGATGAGACAAGTCTCAAGGTCCATAAACACACATTTATTAATTTCTCACAGTGTGTAGATCGGACTCACGATAATTGGTTTTAGTTACATGACATGTAAGGGCAAACAATATAATATGATTTAATGATAACCAGGGAAGGACTAGGTATACAATAAATTACAGCAAGCTGTGTGTTACTTAATGCTAACAAGGAAAAAGGACTATACATGTAACAGAATATAACAAGCAGTATGATACTTAACGATTACAAGGAAGAAAATTAAGAAAGCAGTATGACAGGCTTTGTATTACTTAATGAGAAAGGGGAAAGGCAAAGAGAGAGAGAGGGGGAAAAAAAAAAACAACAAAAAAAAGGGAGGGGAGAGAGATAGAGGTCACCAGTCTGGGTTCCTGCATTGGTCCCACCAACGAGGCTTCAAGGATGCCTCTTCTCTTCCCACACTTTCTCTTGTCTCTATGTGCTTCTGGGTCTTGCTTCTTCTCGCTCTCCTGTTTGTCCAGCTTTTGCCTCTACCCCATCACCATGTGCCCAGGCTTTTCTACGTGCGGATGTGCAGTATGCCAGGGAGGGGATCAAGGCACTTCACAGTTCACGATAATTCTCATTAGTGTTGTGATTGCCCTGCCTGCTTGGGAGACATGCTACGAGACAAGAGCATCCTATCTTCACAAGACTCCTTCCCTCATAGGTATTCGGGCCAAGGCTGTTCGAGGCATCTCTTTCCCGCTTATCCCTATCAGATCCCTCTACCACATTCCATTTGGCACTTACCAGTTTGCCACACAGGGCCAGGAACTGGTCTTGTTTTCTGTCCAAGGAATGCTGAAGGCAAATATTCGCGCATCTCTCTGCTACACTTTCAGTGTCACCTTCCTTATCCATGTTAACTACTCTTACCATCCTGCCTTATGAAATCTGGGCAAAAAGGTGCATCACAGGGAGAAAATAGAAGAAAATATAGAATTATTCCATTTGATCCTACTCTTTCCATTCCACAGAGTTATTTCTTTTGCCAGCAGTCTGGAGCTCACCGAGCCAAAAATCTCTGAAGGACTGTATCAGAGCAGCCTGCCACAGAAAACACAAAACCAGGCAGAGTGATGCGAGGCTCAGGGATGAGGGAACAGTGCTGCTGCTTGTGTAAGAGCCACACTTGATCACCTCATGTAAACAAAGCCAGCAAGGAGCTTCAAACATACACATGCCCCCTTTCACCTCATGTGGGACGCAGATACTTTCTGCTGGAGCTGCATCTACAGGAGCTTCTCTTATCCGGTGGGAGAGAACTGAGCCCAACTGGTGCAGAATGTGCTCTAACTTTGAGATGCAGCATTTCTTTCATCTTGTCTCAAGTAAGATTACTTTCTGATTTATGTCCCATATATTCAATAATTTACAACCAAGGGACCTGCTGGGCTGGCTGGCACTCTCATTTTTTGTGCCAGGCACACAGCATAGATTATTTGAATTTCTTTTCTTGTT
>NW_009703942.1:0-1453 GCF_000703405.1 Apaloderma vittatum | reverse complement strand
TTTGTGTTTATATTTTTCGGGGGGGGGGGGGATGAGTTAAAGAAGTTGTGTCGTTTCCTACTCGTGCTTTTGTTTGGGGTATTAGTGGGGTTTTTTCTTGTAATTAGGGTAACACAGTTTATATTGCGTTTAATCACTGCATACACGCTCTAATTACTCTGTAAATACATGCATACAATTTGTTTATATGTGTGGAGGTGGGAGAGCAAGAAAGTGGATGTAATTATGTGTACAGGGAAATGTAATGATTAATTATCTGGAGTACATAATCTTAGCAAGAGGCTTGATAAAGTGCAAGCACAACTGTCTCTCCTGTGTGTTAATTACTTATAGAGAGCTTGATCCAGCTGTTTCTGCTCATGCAAATTTCCATTCCAGTCTGTCCGAAGGGGAGTCCACAGGCTGAAACTTGCAAGTGCTTTCCCTGAGCAAAGAGCTTTCATCCATACACGCTCCCCCAGAACGCGCGAAGCTGCCATTAGGCTGTCAGTCTCAGCCTGCCTTTAGACCAGTTTTAACACCTCAGTCTCAGGCCAGGAAGAATAAAACAAGGGACGTCAGCTCGTAGTTCTTCATGTTCAGAGAAGGCAGAGGAGAGCTGTGCCCAGCTGAGAAGAACAGCTTCCCAAGCTGCCTAACCCAGAACGTCTGAATTTACAAACAGTCTGTGTAATATCCAAGAATATGAAAGAAATCCTCTTTCTGCACAAATGGCTGAGGGGCCAAAGCCAGATTTTTACATCCTCTACAAAAAGCGTCAAGGCAGCTTTCCAAAAGAGCCCAGCAGGCAGCAGGCTGCTTGGAGGAAGTCTGATTTTTCCTCCCAGGATTCAATATATTAGCCAACAGTACCTTACAAAAATTGAAGCAGAACCTAGAAATCTGGAAATTCTCAAGGGAAAAGTCACTGTGCTGATGAACCAGCCACCGTTTCACTTGCTCAGGGCAGCAGCAGCAGCGTCTGGTCTCCCATGCTTGGTGCCAAGATGAGCAGTAGCACTAAACATGATATGAAGTCCTCTGCAGCAGGGAGCAGAGACGGAGCAAAGAAAGAACACCTAAACTCATTGAATGTAGGTTGGTGCTATCTAGGCGTGATGCAGTGATACCAGACTGACATACGTAATTTCTTACTACACCTACTTTTTTCTCTTTCGTTTTTAGTGCAAAAACTTTTCCAGTG
Organism: Apaloderma vittatum; assembly: GCF_000703405.1. Lineage (NCBI taxonomy): Eukaryota > Metazoa > Chordata > Aves > Trogoniformes > Trogonidae > Apaloderma > Apaloderma vittatum. Next base: position 270 of record NW_009703942.1, on the reverse strand, counting down.
TTGTTGTATTGGGTTTGCCTGGGCAGGTTTTGGTAGCAGGAGCAGCTTCTGCAAGAAACTGCTAGGAGCGTGCCCCAGGTCTGACAGAGTGAATGCCGGCCGGCTCCAATGACGGCTCCATCGCTGGCCCGTGTTAAGCCCATCAGTGATGGCGGGCGCCTGTGATAACTTACTTAAAAAGTGAGGGAAGAAACAATACAATGCTTGAAGAGAGAGCGGAGTGAGAATATGTGCCGACACCAAGGCCAGTGAAGAAGGGTGGGAGGATGT
>NW_009703941.1:41214-41997 GCF_000703405.1 Apaloderma vittatum | reverse complement strand
CCAGCCTATGCCATTCTGTGATTCTGTAATTCTATGGTTGTTAAGTTCTACTTTTGCTTTGAGTAGAAATTTTCTGCAGCCTCTTTGATATTGTATCCATAGGACAATCAGTAAAGAAAATATCAACAACAATAAAGTAACATTAAATTTCCCCCTGAAAGTGCTCTTTCAAGTTGAGAAGGCTAGGTGATTTCTTTCAACAGATTTCAGAGCAGAATATAACATGCAAGTTTTAGCATTTTGGGAGTAGATCCTGGAAAGAGTCTCAGAAACATCTGTTTGAATAATAAATCGAGCTGTTTCAGAAAAGAATAATTTTGGTCTTGTAGTCAATTATGAATCTTTAGTACTTGCTTCCCCATATATCTGCTTTGTAACTGAATTACGAAGGACTCTGAATTGCCTTATTTATCTTACATATGTTTATATGATGCATTAATTCACCTTTTTCTTCATTTGATGCTTTCTGTTCTTTTACAACGTGCACTTTTATTTGTGAGTATAATTTGTCCACCCTTATAAACTCAAATAATTCCATAAAATCTTTATTGATTTCAGTACAATTACAAGTTCTCCTCTGTATGGGTAAAAGAATTAGAGAATAACTTTACATGCTTTGTTGAGAAGTACAATATGATTATCAACTCTGTATGCCTGCTTGTCATGGGTTTGAATCTGGCAGGGGTTTTGGGAAACAGAGGTAGAGCTCTGTGGGATGACTTGTGCAAAACTTTGAGAATCTCTCCCACCATCCAGGTCGAAGTTGAACCCAACTTGCAACTG
>NW_009703941.1:21459-41183 GCF_000703405.1 Apaloderma vittatum | reverse complement strand
AGCAGGAAACCCACCCAAAGTGATCTGTGACCCTGACGGATTCACAAGGAGGAGGAGGATTGCTTCCCATGAGATTGACACCATGTGGAGAGACTGCGAGGAGCCCTCTTTCTTAAGGAAGAGCTGCCATGGACAATGAGTAATGACTAGATGGACCGCACCCTCCACTCCCTGCCCCCCTTACACCTCTGGGGGAAAGGAGGTAGCTGGGAAGATGGGAGTGGTGGTGGTAGTGGGAAGACTGTATTTAAGATCACGTTATATTTATTTGTATATTCCTCTCACTATCCTGCTTCCGTAAATGGTGGTAGAAAATTAAATCTATGTATTCTTCCCAGGTCTCTCTGGTTTTTTACCTGTTATCATAACTGGTAGGTTATTACCCTCCTTGTCCTCAATCTCAATCCTTGAGCCCTTTTTTGTTGAGTTTTTCTCTTTCCACATCCCTCTCTAGATGGCAGTGGGGGGAGGAATGAGATGGAGACTGCGTGGTTCTCTGTTCCCAGCCTGGGCAGTTGGCTTGAACCATGACATTGCTTCTTCTAAGACCTGTGGGGAACAACTTATGGTTTTTGAAGAGGACAAAATGCTACACAAACAAGTACTATGTGCTTCAAGCTAGATGGTTATATATTATACATTATAATTTGATGAAGTAATGTGAATCTGAAATTCAAGAAAAATATGTTCAAAGTCATTTGTTTTGGCTTAAGACTACTTGCAGGGTGTGTCTGTCCTTTAGTCAGCAATATGATGTATAAACTCCTGCTCTGGAGTTTAAATGAACTAGATCCAATTTCAAAGTGCAAGGAAAACAAATGACCACGTGGGTTAATTAATCTTTCCAAAATATAATTTGTTTCCTTATTTCATATTTATTTTTTGTCTTATTTGTACTAAGAAACAGAGTAGTCTAGCCAATGTGAATTTATTTCACCTAAACAAGATGACTTTTGACATGTGAGACAAAATAATTAAAGGTACCCATAGAAATTTGATGTCATGTTATAATGCAGTGTTGCTGTATCCATGTATGGCCAAATTTTTAAAGAAATATAGGAGTCTAAATATGCATCAAACTAATAAAGTCCTGTTCAAATACAAAATCCTCATTAGTATTTAGGAGGACCTAAGTATATGTATATGAGTTAAAAGTTTAAAAGCCCTTGTGCTTCTGGGCCCAAGTAATGGCCAGGGTGAGGTTGTTATCCATCTATACACTTCTAAAATCTCAATAGAGGCCTATCTGCACCTGAATAAAGACCTTTGAAAAGTATACTCTTAGGAGGCCAAGATCATAAACGTATCTCTTGGAACAGGAATTAAGGTGAGATGCAATTTACCTAATTTAGACCTCAAAGTTAGATGTCTAATCCAAGCTTGCCATTCATGGCCACTTTTTCTTCAAAGAAAGAAGCAAAAAGAGATGACTCTTGAGGGTGATTCATCCTATCTTAAGACCAACGTTTAAGGAAGCTAGGATAAATTGTCCTCAAGAGAAGTCTATCTCCTTCTTTTCTAACACAGGAAGGAATTTGGCCAATTGCCTCAGACTACATTATTAACTTTTGCACAGTGAAAGATTAGATGAATTTCATCCTTTATTGTCTAGGACACATCTTTATTCCTTTTCTTGGTGTTCCTTTCCAAAGCAGAATGCACTGGTACATCTATCATTATGTTAACACTAATTCTCTAAGGTACTGTAATTTGTTGCTGTGATCTTAGAAATATTCTGCATTATGTTTATCTGATTGCATAATAAAACACACAAGATAACTTTGCCACCTTTTTTTCACCTGCCTCCTGTTGTTGTCTATTGACTGGCATCTTATTTTTCCAGAATTACATAAGAGTCAGGGCAAGAAACTTTTTTTTTCTTACTCATAACAAAGGAATTGATATCTATAAATTTATGTGGATAGGGAAACGAACAATATAGAATAATGTCACAATGTTACAATCAAAACTCCTTACTTAAAGCTTTGATCTTGAAATTTTGGCAGTGAATCTGTATCAGAGAAAATGTCAGCCTCTCAGGTACAAAATTGGAGACAATGGATTGCACCTGAAGGCCAAAAGCAAGTAGATATCCCAACAGACAGAAAATAGAATTCCATGAGGTGTGAAATATTTCTTAGTGATAATACACACTGTAAATCCCAGAATTTACTCCTTACCATGTGGTTTATTTTGTATTCAAGTGAATTTTAACAGCTAGAAATATTAAAATCTCCTCTTTATTAGTCTCTAGTTAAGCCAACTCTTTATTTTCATTTGAGATTTTTGTTCAAGATGAGGCACTTCTTACACTGGCAGTATCAGAATTTCTGTTCTGTAGACTAGACTTGAAAATTTGTTTTACACAGAGAAAAATTACAGAGTAAAATTTTACACAGAGTAGAATTACACAAAAAGAAATTAATAGATGCTATTTACTATACATATTTTTTATAATAGTGATACCGAACCCAGAAAATATTATACTCAAATAGTCAGAAATTACATCTTTTAATTCTCTTTTGTTGCTGATTTTAACAATGTAACTGTAAAGATTTTCTTGCATTCAACTCTTTCAGATTCTTACAATCAATTTTGCTGACTGCAACCAGGGCTGGAGAGGTGTCTGATAATCTTGGGAGTGGTGGATAAATATAAGGTAGAACGAACCAAAGAGGGTGGTTGAACTCAACAGAATTACTTTTGATATATATATATTAAAAGATTTGACATATAGGCCATGGAAGTGGTTAGAATGAATGAAAATGGGGACTGCAGACAAGTGAATTTGTCACTTTCATATGTAATAAGACATAAATTCTTATAGAATAACAAATGACTTTGAGTATTCCTTGCCTCTACTGATCTCTTCTGGCCCACTAACACTAGTCTTTTGCACTAAAGAGTAGAAGAAGTTCTAGCAGAACGGTCTCTTGAATGCAGCATCTGCAAAGAATCCAAAAAAAAAAAAAATCATGCTGCTGAGTAAAAAAACCCTCTTCTTTCACAGGTAATTTCATTCCCATTTTGTAGGTAGATGTTATCTACATACATATGTATTTTCCCCCACTGAAACAGACAAGCTAATAATCTACTTGAGTAAGTTTCACCTTTGGAAAATTGTTTGGTTAACCACATCCTACTTGTTTGTTATGAAAATGCTAATTTCTTGGCGGAGTTGGGTGGGAAGGCCAAAACCAGAAAACCACACCACCCCATGACATGTGGAGAGCCATACAATTCCACAGATTGAGGATTTATTTGTTAAGCAGAATTGTTCAGGTAGGTAACAATTTCCAGTCTAGCGATTCTATCCTACACATCATACACCAGCCATGATCCCTGCCCTTCTGGTCCAGGTAGCACAGATCCAGGACACAGGATGCTTATGCTGGATGTGTCCTAACCTGTCTGGTGGCCTGACTCTCGTCGAAGGAGTTCCACCTTGGGCTCAGCCTTTGACATGATGTCTGAGGTCCGCACATGGTGTGTTGCCCTACCTACCATTGGGTAAATGTCTTCTCTATTTATTGCATTGTAAACTGGATCATCAGCACAAGCTGTTACTGGCCTTGTTAATCATGTAGCCTGTGATCAATCTCTTTGAGTTCCTCTATATCTAAGGCTTATTAACAGTTATCACTGTTATATTAAGGGTTTCTGTTATCCACTGGTCCCCAGCCCCAAATGTATCACAATAGTCTGAAATCAGCAATAGACACATAAAAGTTCTTTGTTCTGGGCTGCGGTATAAGGAAGACCTATACAGCTTGCTCAGTGTAAGAATGTTTTCATCTAAGACAGTTTTCAAAGAGCTACCAAGTCTTTCTGAATATAGAGTGGGGAAGGGAAATCTCTAGTCTCTTCCTCATTTCATCCACCTACATTCCTCTGCATAATTCAATGCATTTACTTGTATAACCACTTGCTTCAGAGCTTCTGATTCTGGTTTAGCCAGCTTCAAAAATCAAGTGATATTTTTTCTGATGAATCAGATAATTTGTAGAAAAAAATTTTGCAAATTATTTAATTCACCATTGCATCAAGTAAATATTTGATATTAAAATATATTCATATGCATTTTTCAGTGATATTAAACTAGCAAGGCCTGGACCCTTAGATTTGTATGAATAAAGTATGTGAAGGGGTTTGAATAGGATTTTAAAGTCTCTACTTTTTTCAAATCTTGTTCTCACAGCTTTCAGACAGGAGGCCACTGCCAAGTCCTAACAAAGACAAAACCCTCTAGATTACAAAACCTATTACAATTTCTACCTGGTTAATAAGACTGGAAAGCTCTGTCATTTCTGAGGCACATCTAGATATAGGCAGCATACTCAGCTTCTCCACTGCCTGGATACATTAACTTGCTGCTGCTGAGGAAAGGTCAAAGTTTACGGGTTGATAGCTACTGCTGAGGAGCTAGGCATTGTCTATCCTTTCTCCTAGCACTCTCAGGAACACAAGATTGGGTTCCTCATGTCTCTTCTGTCCATAACAAAAATGATCCAGGTCTTTTTGAGTTCAAGTTCCATAACACCTTATGTAAGCATCATGGGTTTTTATGAGGTTCTTTATGTGTAGTATAGAACTTCCTTTCAAAAGCAGTGAGGAAAAGAAGCCTGACAAAAAAATAGCTCCAACAAAGCCATATAAATTCAAAATAGTATAGAAAAAAAATGTTCATTTTTGTTCCAAATTAATTTCTCCATCTAGTTTCTTTAATGGACATAAAAATGCTTGTACTGGCCCAAAAGTAAGAGCAAATGTATCTGTGGGACCATTTATTTCAGCACTAGCATTAATAAAAATTAGTAACAAAATCATGGCACATTGCCATTAAATTCTTCCATTCCTACTGTCTCCTCTGAACACTTTCCTTGATCATTCATGAATTAGTAGGTTCAAGATATTTGGGGCAGATGTGTGTTGTTGTCCTGTGCCTCAGGGACATCTTTGTTGCTAAACAGAACGCATTAGAAGCAGAGAACATAAAGTTGTCAGGGCAGGTTAATGTAACTGAGCAGCTACTGTGACCAGCTGTATTGGCTGGAGATAAATTCAGAGAGGAGGAGGAGATATTTAGGAGGCTTTCAAGTGCCTCCTGATGGTTATAGGACAGGACAAGCAGTACAATTGCAGTGTAAGGCAGGGCAGATACCACATTTCTCTTTTTCTTTACTGTTTTTCTGCCCATATTTCAATTCCTATAATAAAGTGTGGCATCCTTTTAGATGGGAGAGAGTTGTATTGCCTGACTTCTTCTATACCCTCTAATAATTGTTCCTTTTCACCCACTACAGTCAGCTTTCCCAGTCAGAACAATTAGTTTAATTATCTTAGTTCACACCTCGGTTCACAATGCAGACACTCTAGTTTAATGGTCTGAGACATAGACGAACTCAGACACATTTCAAATTATTGTTCTCATAGTCTCTTTTCTAAAGCCATTGTTCCATGAAAAAAATAGAATAAGATTTCTTACCCCCTCAGTTCTCATGTTAGAGTAGTGGGCTTTTGCATTTTTTTCCCCACTCTTTTTTCTTTTTCTGGTTACCATCTAATTGTCTCACTGTGTTACTGGCTTCTCTCCCTCAGTCAAAGTCTCAGATGATCATCATCTTAGAGATTGAAAAGCAATACCTCTGGGCTAAATTCTGCTTTGCTATGCAGATATGCTTGTGTTGGTTTAAAGTCATCTAATTGATTTTTCTGGTTAGGGAGGCATTGGAAATGGCTAAAAAGGAGGCCAAATCTCTTTCAGCCTTTGGCTTCAGATGCTGTTATTACTGATAACCCATTTCATAAGCTGCTTTCCTTTTCATATATTTTGCTTGTAAACATGAATCTTGCCTTTAGAAAACTGTAATCAAATAAGTGTTTTTGCTGTCTAGTATAAAACCAGTGATAGCTGCACAGCACAGTTAGTGTAATCTATTTCACAGTATGTCCTCTTTTAATCTTTTATATGGTTCATAGAAACTGCCAGGTCAGAACACACAACCACTTTCTCTGAAAGAAGTCTGCTTAAAGTTTCCAAAGACAACTTAAAAAAATTCCATTAATTACGCTATACACATATTGGCTTCCTTCTTCCAGCCTCTGTTCAGTGGAGATGAACTGTGAGTTTAAGAAAGAAATTTCAGATCATGAGACCCACTGTGTCTCTGAATTTCCTGATATAGTGGCTGGTGGGAAAGATAAGTTTCATATGGAAAAAGAAATGCCTTTCCTCTTGTGTGCTTGCTCATCTGAAAGTGACAGGACTTATATCTTTAGTACTTCTTAAAATGGAAGGTTTAGAAATATATTTTTGAAGACTCTGAAGCTGTTTCAATCTATTGTGAATTCTAGAGTAAGAGAAAGGTTGGAAGATACTTTCCCCTTAACCTCTCAGTTGTAAACAGCTGAAAGCAGAGCCCAGCTAAGGTGTGTGATAAGCAAGCCCATAAAAGGTGGGGACATTCTCACTGCGCTGTCTGTCCCCTGAGCACCAGTAACCTGTGGTTCCCTCAGGATCTAGGACCTGGGCTGGTTGCAAGTGAAACATTTATTTCTATGCATGACAACAGCTGGAGCACAGGTGGCTCCAGGTCTAGTTTCCAGAAAGCTGCAGGGTACATTTTGACATGTTTGCACGGATAAAATTCCCAAAAGAAACCATGATAATTTGTTATTTTGTACCTATTCATGTATTTTATCCGTATTACTTGTGAACACATTCAAATTACGTGAGAAATAGAGATACATAAATGTAGATATATGGACAAAATAATAAAAGTGATGAGAGAAAACTTAAGTGTATTTAAAGTTTCTATGTATAAAAGCAGTTAAATTTAATTTTGTATTCGGCAATGCAACGCTTCCATTTTACATTGACCTTTAATAGACAGCGATACCGATGAGTCTTGTTTTCTGCATTTGCTCTGCTGACTAGAAACTATGTAGAAATGCAAAATGCACTACTCAGATTGGTTTTAGATTTGACATTCCATTCCACATAACTCAGGAATACAAAGTGTTATTATCAGGTAATGTTAGCTGAATATGTAACAAAACAGAACAGGAAAATTACTGAAGAAAAGTTATTTCAGTTTAATTCAGTCTTTAGATGCTGATAGATATACACTCTATATATCATAGCTGTCTGTAATCCACCAAACTCTCAAATATTTCAGTTTTCTTAAACAACTATGATTTGAAAAACAAAAAGTCATATTCCTGACAGGCTTTAAAAATGAAAAATAACTCTGCCATCTTCAGCAAATGTAGAATAAAGAATAAATGAATGCAACTGTTTTGCACCTTAAGTTACATATAGACTAAATTAGCTTTTCTTAGAGGTAAAGTGACTAAAAACAATGCTACCTACTTCAAAATTGTTTGTGCTAAAATGCTGTTATTTGTTGAACTTCAGTCAATGAAACTCATGCCTTTTTTCTTTTTATTACAATGGCAATATAAATATAACTGATATCAATACCAATACAACTGATGTCAGTACAACTGAAACCCAGGGCTTGGTTGATTTGCAAGAACTGAGATCCTCAGGTCTTCAAGCTGAGAATATTACACATTCCTGCAGAGATCAAAATTGAGAAAAATCTTTTTACTTGCCTCTCCTAGTCAAGCCAATGTGAGTGTTGAAATGGATTACTTCTCCCCACTGTCAGGAAGTAAGCACAAAGGACTGGGGAGGTGGTTTTGTGTTACAGCTTCTTCACAGTTGACCTTAGTTTCTCCCTCTTTTGGACTTCAGGAGTTCAAAAACTCAAAGACAACTTTTAAATACTGTAAGAACAACTTAACATGCCTAAAATTTCCATTACTGCCTTTTACATTCCAAACAGCTTCCCATTCTGTCCATCTGTTGATGAAAAGGAGAAACCAGACTCAAGAAAATCATAGAAATGGCTTTAGTCCATTGGTGAGATCTTACTGCTGAGCATCCCACATCCCAAGAGGTATTTTCATGGTTTAGAGGGATGAATTTAAGACTTTTCTTCTACCCTTAGTGTTTTGTTAACAGTAGCTCATAATTTTGGGCACTGGATTTTTGAAAGATTCTATATTTGCCTGTTAACAGTATGCTTTCATTAAAGTGCCTAGACCAATTTTGGTAATTTGCTGTAGCTGAGGATTAATTTATATTGGAACATAATATTTGTCTGGAAATGCAACTCTTTTAACTATTTTGTTCAGCTTCCAAACGTTATTTTTCATTTCAAGAATGCATAAGAATGTCGCATATGCACACAAAGAAGTTCAACATCAGCAAGCAGACATCTAATTTAGATATAATTTATTATAGTTTTTATAGGCTAAACTGTCAAAAAGTTATTAAAATATTATTCAGAATGCAAACAATAACAGGTACAAAAGACACCTACATTCACCCTTAAAGGCAGTGATGACTCTAATGATTCTTAGTTGGTGGAGATCTTCGCCACTAATCATTACTGTGTTTTTGCAGCACCAATCCTGTTCTAGTGTGCACTTTCCAGTCCAATTTCTACTTTTTGTTCTAGTGCGTTGTGGTGTTGGGTTTGAGGCTACAAGTGTACCGTAGGTGGTAAGGCCAGGGCAAACAAGAATTAGAAAGATTGTGCCAAAGGCCAAAAATATCTGGTGGTGGCTGACCTTGTTGTCCTCGGAGAATGATTCTCCCGTATATAAGCATTCAAAGAGAGCACTGTCAGAAATCCTGTATAACCAAAGAAGAAACTGCCCAGTTTTAGGTTTGAAGACATCCTAGGCAAACCATAAAACTTAGCAATAACTTTAAAGTAAATAATAAGCTCTCTACTAGAGATAGATTAAAAAGTGTTTCTCTCACATTGCTCCATAGATCTTGATTTTGCTATGAATGGCATGACCTGAAAAATCTGTATTTCATTATATAGATCTCTGACAAGAATTATAGTAGCCATAAATAGCTCTGAAAACGGTTGTGATACCTGAAATTGTTTGATATTCACTACAGATAAAGAGGGGGAAAAAATTCCTTGGACTTTAAAATAAATTTTTATTTTTGCATCCCATAACTATAAAATAGAATTCATGAATCTTTTAAAATGAAAATGTTGGAAATTTGAAGATCAAGGAGTATAATATGTATAGGGGAAATTGAAGTTCACAAAGCTGTTCACACCAGTGTGTCCTTAAAAAACCCACAGATTTGCATGGGAAAACTCAGAAACATTGATGAAAACAGAAGAAGAGCTACAGATCAGAGAAGAGATGAATTACAGGAGCTGACAGGAAGAGGCTGAGAGGTTAAAATTGCCTGTAAATTTTACCTTTATATTAGTCTAATTCTAACTTCACAAACATTGGTTTTGACCTAATATCGAATTGCTATAGGATATAATATAAGGTATAATTCTACAATATAATTTATATTCTATTTTGTTCTGACAATTCACAGAGATGAGTAGATAAGTTGTATACCTAAGAGATATTTTTCTTAAGTTACATGAAAATAAAAATACAATATTTGAGGGATAAAACCAGGCTATTAACAACTGGGTGTTATTACATAAACATGATTCTATAATGAGTGCTGGTGACTTACAGATTTAAAAATAGTAATGCCTTAATATTAAAGCATCTATATGATCTTTACTGCTTTTGAATGGTGAAGTATTATGACAGCTGCATACCGAGGATGAATTAAAAAAAAAATAATTACAGGGCTTTTTAAAGCATGCCATGCTAAACAAAAGGAGCAATCAAATCCTCTAATACTTTAATCTCCACTGCCACCTAAAATAACCCTCAGCTGGTTTGCAGGAGATGAAAGTTTCATACTTGGAATTTGATTTTTTATTTAGTATTGACAGGAAGGTGGAAGTAGAAGTAAAATCAGTAACAAGTCTTTATTTCATTTTTAAGCCTGTCATGATAAGTGCAGTGAGGAAGAAAGCCATGAGCAAAGGTTATCATGGATATGACTTTTGCCTAGAGCTGACCAGAAGCAAAAAAATGTGGCCTAAAAATTTCCCTGGTTGTTAACCTAGGATTTATTAATTGGTACATATCCTGGGATATATAGGGATATGTAGGCATAATGATTAGAGGCATCAGAAAGAAAAATGTTTGAGATCAAAATGTGATGAAACCACAGCTGTAGATTTCTGAGCAAGACAGCTCCACTGTTTGTCTTCACTGTATTCAAGGGGAATGCAAGATTATATCTCTGTATGTGATTTTTTGTCAAGAAATATTTTATTCATACAAAAATATCCTTGAAAGACCTAAATGTTTACCATAAAAAAGTCAATATAGGGCTAAGCCTTAAACATTATGGGTTACCTGAAGATATTATTCTAATATTCAACTGCAAATGAACCTGAGATTTAAGATTACAGATATTGTAGAGCATGTGGGGTATCACTGAGATGCAGAAGAGATTACAGCAAGCTACAATACAGTGGCTTTAAAATAAGTTCAAGAACAGTGAATCAAAAAGCACAAGTAGTTTTTAAGCAATTGATAGCAGATTGCATGCTATTATATTGTTTACAAGAAGATGTGTTGCCTGATCTAGTTGAGAGGTGGCGTTCCTGCCAGCAGGGAGGCTGGATTAAAATGATCTCTAAGGTCCCTTCTATCTTGGGCCATTTTATGATTCTATGAAGATCATAATCCAGGAGTACTGATTCATTAGATTAAAAATATTAGCTACTCTAGAACAAGTGTTTTAGGATGTAGGTCATGATTTTATGGCAAATTATTAAAATTTATTTATATTTTTACCTGTCAAATTAGGACAGGAATCCATAAAAATTGTTGACCAAGAGGTAGCACTATTTTGATAAAGGTTTCACTCGTTTTGTCCAATGCTTTCATCTGAGGTACTTAAGCTGTTGATAGGCCCATATTAGCAGCAGCAGGCAGACAGTTCCTGATATCCCTCTGAAGCATCTTGTAAAATTTAGACTACGTAATTGTTTTCATCCATCCTCTTTCAGCATGTCTGTAAATGTAATAGCATACATTCGCATAAAGTATAAATCTTGTGTTTTGTTCACTTCAAGAAGCCTCTCTTTAAAGGAGGTATGATTTTCTTTGCTAAAGTAGTTTTAAATTAAGTTGTGTTAGTGTTATTATCATGCTTATTTTTATGTTGTATGGAAATGTGGCTTATTCTAATGGCATGGTAATACAGTGCTGTACCTATCTATAATCTCCTCTGTAGACGTATTCAAACTCCAGCAAAAAAGTGACTTGGAAACACATTTCTGATTCTTCTCATGGTTGAAGTCAGATACTTCTTTTCGCTGTATGTGTGACTGATTTAAAATCTATGCCTAAATATTTTGTGAGCTATAATGTTGTAATTATTGCTCTTACAAAGCTCAGCCAAGAATAGAATTTCATTGTGCCTGCAGGAAAGATCCATCAATACTCCTATTTTTTTTCTAATATTCCATCTTTTTGGATCAAAGAAGTAAGAGAAACTGGAGAGTCAGATAACAGTTTCAGTGTTGTCTATCTACAAGCTGTCACATACTTAACATTTTGAGGCTGAGTTTTTTTGCAGCTGAGAATTCATTAATTCTAGCTTGCACTTAGTATGTGAGCACTGTAATGGGAATTGCTGAGACTAAGACCATGTAAAAGAAGTACCAAACATTAACAAATTGTGTATCTGTACTGTAGTTGTCACCATGATTTGTGTAATGTAAATCTATCTTACTAATTTTCAGTAAGATAGCTTGAGTTCTTAAAACACTAAAGTCCAGTGAAGGTTACTGATTCAAGCACTCTATTTGACAGGTTTTCTTAGTTGCTAACTCACACGTGTCTAAATCTCACATAATTACAGCAGCTCTGGTTCAAACACTGACGGCAAAGGTTCATACATATTCTTCCTGCTGCTCAGGAAGATTTTGAGACTTGTCTGTGTGAATCCAGGGAGCCTGGAAAGGCAGGTCCTCATTGCATGTAGTGCATAGTATGTATTGAGAAAAATTTCAGATGATTAGTAAGTCTAATGAAGGAATAAGCCACAACTCTGCAAAGGAAGGTCTAAGTGTAATTCGCTTCTATTGAATGAAATAAGAGGTTTTGTGGTTAAAATAGGAAGTGAAAACATGCCCATTTGCATCCCAGAAACCATTATTTCTTCAAAATCACCAAGAATTGAATGATTTTATCAAAGTTCTCATAGCAGAATATAAAGCATACTTTTATTTGTAACTTGGAGCTAAAGGCATTATATTCCAGCTTTGTCTTTTACTGCCTATGGTACAATACAAGCAAAAACGCACCAGAAACTTAGGTGAGACAGCAGCAAGGATAATATTTAGGATCAGTGATTTGGCTATAAAAATGAAAAGAAAGAAAAAATTCTTCCAGGAAGGTATGGATGGAGCTGAACAGATTAGAATTAAGACTGTAATCTAGTAAAGGCTTTATTTTATTAAATACTCAAAATATTCATAATGTTTGGAGTTATTTATTGGTCTAAAACTAAATTAATTATTTTATATTTTTTCATCTTGGGTATTCTGACTGCATTTAGTAGTGCTGTTATGCTTCAAATTTTACAGAAAAATTGAATTCCATGAAAAAATACAAAGTAAACACTGTGCTAAAATTTATTCATCGTTGACATTTCTCTTGCAGATCTTGCTCAATAAATTTATTGACATATTTTCAGGCACTCTCAGTAAATAAAGTTTCATTAGACACTGAAACTCATTCAAAGAGGTAAGAGAAAAATGAACTGCAGAACTAGAAGAATGGATTTACAGGATGGCAGTCAGGTGTGGCTTTAGTATGGTTCGCCCATTTACCCTTCCAGAGAAAAGCTAAACAAACATATAATCTTATAAATGGATGAAATATAAACTTGACAGCTTATTTGTTTATTACAGATTTCTCTGACACAGAAAGCAAAAGTTAAGGTTAAACTGTGACATCAGTTTCTTGCTTACATGTTCTCATAATGTCCAGAGAAACAAATGTTTTATTTTTTTTCAGAAAAAGCAAGATTTTCTTATCTCCTCCCTGAAAAACAAACAAATAAAAAACCCCTAAGAGTTAAACCTCTTTGAGTGATACTTAATTTTGTATGTTGAAATTTTTTTTCCTCACATGGCTCAGATATCAATTTTTGATCAGGCTCTTGAAAGTAATACTCGGTAATTAATTAATTAATATGAATTAATTAGTTATTCTCAAATGCATATTCAAAGACTGTACTATTAGAAAACAAAAACTCCTGTTATCCCTCTTTTAAACCAAAATAGGAGTGGTAACTAGACTTTAAAAATGAAATGTAAAATATTCTTTAAAATAACAGCAGTCTGAGTAGGGGTTCTGACTTGCAAATTATTAGTTCCTTGTTCACAGATTCCTACTGCTTATTTCTACTGCCTTGTTATAACACAGCTCAAAGAATGATGTGTTAGACTCTGATCTGTAAAATTCCTCTGTAGATTTTCTGGTATATAAACTGATACAACCATGATAAAAATTAGTGTAGTGATGTCTCCTTCCTTCTTTCCCATATAACTTCCTCAAGACTTCACACATAGTTTGCAGGATTAGCTGCTGAGAAGGATGGCACTGATTCCACAATGTGCTTTTTTCCACCACCCAAAGTTCCTAAAAAGAAGTAGAACAGGATAGACGTTTTTCATGACACTTAGAATAACTGTATGTTTTTGCTGACATTTCGCTTTGAAGAAATAACGTTTATGTCATTAACTACAAAACTAAAGAATTACTGTGCATTTGGTAGAGCAGGTTTAATACAAAAGCTTGTTACTTGTAGTCTTCTACACACTGTGCGAAAAACAGGACTTAAATTTTCACAGGAGTTTTAATTTGCCACATGTAGATTACTTAGAAGTTGTCGCTGCAATTCATTTTTAAATCTGTGTTCTGCTAAAAGGAAGAAAGAAGAGATCTTTTATTTGCAGTTTGTGTACTAGAACACCCAATACTAGAATACCCAAACAAAGGTGTTTCAAGAATGCATATTTCCTGACTCAAGAATGTACAGAGATACTGTAGTTGTTACCAAAAAAAAAAAATCTGTAGAAATAACCAGCTGGAATGTGTGGGTATGTGGATATGCATATAAATATAGATGTCTATATGTATATATAAGCATATATACACACCCATAGATACATAAATTTGCACAGCATTTATCAAATATCTTGTATGTAACATATATAGGAAGGTTTGCTGATCATGAGCATAAAGAATTCTTTAGGCATAAAAGAGCGAAAAGGGCATGAAAAGATTGATTCCAGTGGATTTTCCACAGTGATTCATTGACTAAAGGCTGCTAAGGGTCACAATAGTAGCTGAATAAAAAAGCTGTCTGAATAAACTCTAAAATTATTCTGAAAATATATACTTTATATAGACAGTTACCTCATTTTGCCATAAATTTATATTTGTTTTTCTTAGCACTCTTTGCAAACTATTCCCATAGCAATTATCATGATTATATTTTGTGTTTTTCAAGGTTAAAGCTTCTAAATTGTACCCAAGGGAATTCATTCCAGCAATGCCTGCCACAACATTGCTCTCAGAGCTCATGATGTAGTTGCCTTAAAAGGTGACCTCCAAATCTTTTATGAGTTACTGTTTTCTAAGATAACAGTTCTTATCTAGTAGCACAACCTGCGGTTCTTTCTTGCAAAATGCATTAATCTGTACCTGCATTTGGTTGGATTTTGACAATTTGACCAAGTGATTTAGATTAAATTCTAACAGTAAACTGTCCTCTTTTTTATTTACTGTCCCATCAATCTTTGTGTCATATGCAAATTTAATCAGCTAAGATTTTATTTCATCATCTAGATTGTTTATAAGAATGCACTGCATACTGTTGGACCAGAAATCTCTCTCAGAGGACCTTTCTTAGAGCAGCC
Organism: Apaloderma vittatum; assembly: GCF_000703405.1. Taxonomy (NCBI): domain Eukaryota; kingdom Metazoa; phylum Chordata; class Aves; order Trogoniformes; family Trogonidae; genus Apaloderma; species Apaloderma vittatum. The sequence goes on along the minus strand of NW_009703941.1, from coordinate 26,283 downwards.
CTACTCATTGATATCTGCCAATAAGCCTGTTTTCAATTCATCTAATGTGTGCCCTCTTGATTAAAAATCTTGCATTATAGGAGATTAAAAATGCCATGTGACACAACTGCAAAAGCCTTAGTCCATAGATGTTATATCAACATAGCTTCCACTTTTGTTTGACAAAAGATACTTTTCCATGAGACTTGAGCAGCATCCATTTTTTTGTTGTTTTATGTTCTGCAGTCAACAAGGCCTGAAAAGAGATATTATTTTGTAAGATCAAGGTGCAATATCCCAAGTCACATCTTTTAGAGCCTTGAAAACATTTTTTGCTACCTCTTGTTTGTCTGAATATTCCCATGAGCTGGTAGAACCCTTTTACAAACACTGGTAATTAAAAGGTTTCCTTTTAAAGTCCAAAATGTTGTACATACAATATACAGGCATTTACATCCATGTACAAATACGTGCACTGCATAAATAAAGATATGTATCTGTAATAATTACTTTCTTTAGACCCTGCCAAAACCAGTTTGAGCTTTCCAGTTTGTTTCAAGAAAAAAGACATTAATATCCCATATGTCAAAATGTGATTTCTTTACCTGGAATATACCCACTTATTGCAATGAAACAATGGGTGCAAACACAGAAATCATTTTAGTTCTCTGTGATTATTGTTCTGCCACATTGTAGCAAAATTTATGACAATCCACAGTTTTCTTTTCAAAGTCTCCTTTTTATTGGACTGCAATATTTGTGTATGTTTTCTTTTTTAACAAGGATAGGAAGTGAACTGGAATACATAATGCATTTTGTCCCTTTTTGATCTTAGGAGAAAACTGGCCTTTGATATGCCAATTCATTATGTTTACAATTAAATTTACTAGTAGTCTAAGCATTTAAGTCTGAAGTTAAGCAGGGAAGTCTCTGGTCCAAAGCGTCCTTAACTTTACTGAAGTTTACTTCTCTTTCAAATGAAGATGCGGTTATAGCTGCTCACTTTCATTAATCCTTTGAATGCTGCTTTGGATCGTAGGAACTTGTTCTTATTTAAAGCTCATAAAAAAACTTTTAAAACTTTGTAACTTTAATAAGATGAATATTTGAATTATTTTTAAAACGTATAAACTTTTTGTATTTGTTCATAGAATAAGCTGTGCAGATATAATACTCATAAAGATGCACATTCTGTTCAAGGAATTAAATGTTAAAGATATATTAATAAAAAAGTTTAAAATAATACCAAAGCTAAGTAATATTTAAAAGGAAGAAAAAATACATAACAAATAAAAACAGAGATTAAAGGACTAGCTCTCACAGAAATAACGAAAAGCTCAATTTAATTAAGATGGTCACTTTTGACTGCCAGGCAAAACCGCTCTCCTAGCAGGAGATATGTTGTGGTAATTTTATATTTACTTATTTTATTTTTAATAAGCTAGTACAACTATCTAAAACAAATACAAAAAAAAAAAATAAGCCTGAGAAAATTGTCTGGAAATCTGTACCTGTCATATTAACATGTGGGTGAGGGAAAGCAAGGTGTAGAGATGAAGAAAGCAAACAGAAATCTCTCCCATTTGTTTCTCTTCCCTCTCATTCATACATGAACCCACATTTGAATTAACCTCTCCAAAGGCTAAATCAGGAGCAGGGGCTCACAGTAAAGAATGACAGAAAGAAGGAAGCCTGTTCACTTGCTGATCCATCTGTTCTGTGAAGCAAAGGGTAAACTTCAACTTTTTAGTCACAGGATAAGAAAAGTTAAATTCCATTTTTCTGTAAGAAAAGGAATACATTTGCACCTCAATTTGGATTGACCAATTTTTGATCAATTTGGATAGACCATTTTGGCCTAGCTACTCTGGCAGTATACATACCTCAGTGTGTACTACAAGACCTTAAAGTGAGCAGATCATCCAACCTCCTCTACACACAGTATTTCCTGGAGCATATCAAGTCTAGTTTAACATATCCGTTTTGTGCGTACTGATACTTGTACTCGGTGAGAGAAAGATAGAGTAAGCTTCTGAATATGAGCTTCTTAGTGGAGCAAAGACTGATATGCTATAAGTTAATCTGCAATATGCTTAGGACAACCAATGCCTCTGCCACACTCTAAACGGGTATCACTTTGTGCCTCACTGAAAGTGGCTTTTAATCAACAGCTTGATCAGCTCACTTTTTTTTTCAAAGTGATATTAGCTCATTTTAAATTAAGTCCAGCTATTGGAGTGGGACAAATGTTCAGATTCTTTTGAATACTTCTGTGGTAGTAGAGACATTAATTAAAGATTCTTGACATAGCAAGTACACAGAAAGTGTATAAAAAGGAAGTGTGCTGAACATTGAAAATGTAGTCTTATCACTAGTCACTAGAAATTTTGGGATAATTATCAGAGACTCTAGACCTTATGGGCTATGCAAAGACTTCACTCTAACTGTCTGATGGCACAATTACACATCAAAAATAACTTACAGTGATACGGGATCAAGCTGCTAGTCTCATCTGTGACAGGTCTAGTAACTGCTCAGTTTTGCATTAGCAAAAGTTGGGGTTGGTATTAGTGAAGATGTGCAACGCTGTTATTGTAGCTATCTGTTGCAGGCTATAAACATAAGATAAAATCTCATTTTCACAGAAGTGTCACTCTAGGCAGCTGTGGTACCATGACATTTTCCTTCAGCACGCTTTTCATCTTCCTGTCATACACAGTTGAAGTTCCTGGTGATGGCATTAACAGTTAAAAGTACTGTTGTTGACCTTTGCTATGAGAGCAAGTCCATGAAAATCGCTGCAGGAAACACTGTCAAGATCCAAGACATCAAGACCCTGAGGTCTGAGATCTGGCCTTTACAAATTGGGATGAACTGGTATAATATTCCTTCCCAATCATTCAGACACCAGTAGGGTATCTCAGCTCCATCTAGCATTGCTGTAGCCCCAGAAGCCATATGCAGAAGAGGTAAAGGCAGAGCACATTATATGTGGCATTTACGGTAAGTCTTCGAAAGACAGATGCGTAGCAATTCTGGAGGCTCCTGTCATTGCTGTGAAATGCCAGCAGCACAGTCCACACAATCACACAGTCCAGACTTTGTTCACATTCTTCTCCCTCCAAAACTGTTCTCATCCCTAGTTTTACAACATACAGTAATGGGCGCTGTAACCAAGCCACCCAAGTAGAAATATTACTGATGTGTTCAATTTGCTATGATAAAAAGTCTGTATTAGATTAGTATTAGATATCATTAGATGTTTTAGGGAAGATTAATTTCGCAATAGGTAAATCACTACCATCATCAATTTGAATGAAACTCTCTCAAGAGCAGAGGGTACCATTTCATCAGCTAGTGGAAGCTGCTTGCTTGGGTCTTCATTTTAATGAATTTCATCTGATGTAGCACAGAGGTTTTGCTATCTTACAGCAAACTAGACAGCAGCCAGAACAGTAAACACAGAGTTTAATCCTGGAAATTTATGCTAGAACCTACTCAGATCTGCCAAGAACTGAATAGAAATAAAACGTGTTTCAAACTATGAATATAGAGATTTTCTGTTTGGATGATAAATTTGTATGGGCAACAACAGGAATCTGAATGCAATGATATTCTGATGTGCCTTCTAGCACTTCCACCATTTTCCTCAGAGAAGAAAGCTGAAAAAAATCCTTTTGGTTTGTTACAGTAAGAACACTTCTGAACCACCTCTATTTCCATACTCACATAGGCAGATGCTTATATTTCATGGATTTTGCATCATTTACCACATATGTCCCACAAGATATTAAGTAACTTTTTTGTAAAAACATATGCAGTATAGGCATATTAGGATTCTTTTTTATAAGAAAAGGAGAAGTTTATATTCTATATTTATAATTATTTAGAAGCATTTTCCTTGCAGAAAAGAAAGTTTTTAAATTAGCAATATTGCAAATTGTGCAGCATTACCAGTCTCTGGCAGAATCTGCATCAAATAAAATCACAGACTTCTTTGGGTTGTAAAGGAACTTAAAGATCCAATGCCCCTGTTACGGGCAGAGATACCTTCCACTAGGCTGAGTTTCTCAAAGTCCCATCCAACCTGGCCTTGAACACTTCCAGGGAGGGGGCATCCACAGGTTCTCTGGGCAACCTGTTACCTATTACTCTGTCTCATCACCCTCACAGTAAAGAATTTCTTCCTAATATCTAATCTAAATCTACTGTCTTTCAGTCTGAAACCATTACCCCTTGTCCTGTTGCTGCAGTCCCTGATGAAGAGTTCCTCCCTTTCATGTAGACCCCCTTTAAGCCTTTGGAAGGCTGCTGTAGGGTCTCTCTGGAGCCTTCTTTTCTCCAGGCTGAACAACCACAATTTTTCCAGCTCATCATCACAGGGAAGGTGCTTCACCCCCCTGATCATCTTCGTGACCATCCTCTGCACCAATTTGAGCAGTGTCCTTCTTATGCTGCATGCCCCATAGCAGAACACGATGTTGCAGGTGAGGTCTCACCAGAGCAGAACAGAGGAGCAGAATCACCTCCCTCAACCTGCTGGCCACACTTCTTCTGATGAAACCCAGGATGCAATTGGCTTTCTGGGCTTCCAACACACATTGCTGGCTCATATTAAATTTTCCATTCATCAGCACCCCCAAGTCTATTTCTGCAGGACTGCTCTTAGTCTCTTCGTATACCCCAGCCTGGGATTTGCACTGGTCCAGGTGCAGGACCTTGCCCTTGGCCCTGTTGACCTTCACGAGGTTTGCATGGACTCACCTCTCAAGTGTGTGAAGGTAGAGTCATAGAGTCATAGAATGGCATAGGATGGAAGGGACCTTAGAGATCAACTTGGCCAAC
>NW_009703941.1:0-21303 GCF_000703405.1 Apaloderma vittatum | reverse complement strand
CATACAGCATGTTGACCACACCACACAGCTTGGTATCATCAGCAGACTTGCTAAGGGTGCACTCAATCACGCTGCTCATGTCACCAACAAAGATGTTAAACAGCACTAATCACAATACCAGCCCCTGGGGGAGACCAGTCTTCATTGGTCTCCACTCAGACATTAAGCCAATGCATACTCTGACATTCATTAAGACATCCAAATACTTGTGGGATTCAGGAAAGCTGGACCTCTATTTACGTTGAGAACTCTACAGTTCCTTTTTACTTCTTAGTTTTTGGGTAACCTGATCTGTTTTTTCTCTTAGAAATTATTAGTGTGGATGGCAAGAAATTTTTTTGAGAAAGGTATTATATTAAAATATTTGTAAATTTATATAATACTCTGGTAACCTCAGTAAAAGAGCACTGTTGGAATCTGTTCCCAAATATTGAAATAGAAAGATATTTTAATATTTGCAGTTCTTATAAACCAGGGGGACAAAGAGTCTGACACATGAAAACAGAATACTGTTTAGTAATGGCAATTAGTTCAATTGTTCACAGAAGAGATTTACTCCTTGGACTATTTTGCATTACTGGACTATTTTCTAGTATCAGTGACATGTATTCTTGCATTGTTAAAACAAGAGCAAGGTGGCACTTACATATTTTTGCTGTTTCTCAGGGCACAAGATCAGACTTGCAGGAGTGGTGACATTTATGGTAGTGACGTCAGGGCATCTTTTTTTTCCAGTCTTGCACTGACAACATTCTGCCTTGCCTCATAACAGATCATCATCTTGAACTCTTATTTTTTACTCAGTAAAACAGCAAGAACAACTTACCTTTTCTTCTCATATATCCTCTGCCCATGATCTTCTTCATTACTACAGTTTTTAGAGACTTTTGCAGAATTGCTCTAGGCACACAATCTACATCAACTCCAGTTTACAGAAGAAGACCTAATGAAATTACAGAAGAGTTTCTTTAACGGAGTTTTGCAGCAAATAATTCCTCTGTCTCCAAATTAGAGTGGCCACGGTATTTAACTTGAAATGTTAAGCACAGGTGCAGTAAAGAAAAAGTGTGGTCAAAGGCCTTTTACAGTGTGTTCCACTCAATAACTGCAAGTGAGTACCTGCAGACGTATCTTCAGACTTTCCAGCTGACTTGAGGATGTGGTATTATCAGTTGCCCAGCCAAGGCTTTTAAGTTGATTTTCAACAAAATTCATCCTCAGATGCTCTAAAAACTCTGCCTTTAGAAGCCTGCCTCTAGATTTAGATACTGAAGGATAAGTTTTATCTTCAAGAACTCTGCTCAGTTTTCATCAGACTTTGGGAGGCATTAAATTTAGCTGCATTTCAGTAGCTCATTCCTAGTCTTTTCCAGAATTTGGCAGGTGATCGCAGTTTAACCCAGGAAGGCAGCTCAGCCTCTAACTCACTCCCAGTCACTGGGATGTGGGAGACAAACAGGAGGGAAAAAGTGAGAAAACTTGTGGGTTGAGATAAAAACAGTTCAATAACTAAAGCAAAAGCCGTGCACGCAAGCAAAGAAAATCAAGAAATTCATTCACTGCTTCCCATTGGCAGGCAGATGTTCAGCTCTCTCCAGGAAAGCATGTCCCCCTCTTCCTCCTTCTTCCCTCAGCTTTCATTGCTGAGCATGATGTCATATGGTCTGGAACATCCCTTTGGTCACTTGGGTTCAGCTGTCCTAGCTTCGTACCCTCCCAACTTCTTGTGCCCTGCCAGCTACACCACTGGTGGGGTGGGGTGAGGAGCAGAAAAGGACTTGGTGCTGTGCAAGCACTGCTCAGCAGTAAAACATTCCTATATTATTGTCGTGGGTTAGGGCTGGGCTGGCCTCTAACACGGACAGACGCTCTCTAACCCCCTCTTCCCCCCACCAAATGGGAAGGAAAAGGGAATGAAGCAGAGAGACTTTCGGATTAGAGAAGAAAAAAAAACTACAACAGCTTTAATGAAACAATAATAATAGAAATGGAATGATAAAAGTAAAGAACTATATACAACTATAGATAATAGCCCGGTATCAAACCCAACTCCCTTCCCCTATAGCAATCACCACTGGCAGGGAGCTGGATGCGGGGAGCTGGATACAGGGAGCTGGATTCGGGAACTCAGGATCCGGATCAAAAGCAGGAGATCAGACAGAGTCCTCTCTGGACGCCGGCCATTGCAGAAGAGGGCAAAGAAGAAGGACAAAGAAGGGCAGAAACTCTCGTGATCACTCAATTTATACTAAATATGACGTATATGGGATGGAATACTCTCGTTGGTCACCTGTCCTGTCTATTACCCCCCGGACGTACAACCTTTTACTTCCTTGTGACCCCCCTTTACTACTCGGCACCCCCAGCGTGGCACACAAGAGCCAGCAGTGGCCTTGGTCACTACAGGAATAAGTATAAGCAAGAGTCTGTCTGCATACTAGTCCAAGGCAGTAACTGTAAACATCAGGTGTTATCACTGCTAGTAGCAGGCACTGTCTACGAAAACATGCTGCTGACTTCAGAAAGTGCAGCCTTTTAGAAGAGACTAAAACTGAAAAGTAAAAATCACTAAATAGGACTGGGTTTTAGCTAAACCTAGGACAATTATTAACATCATTTTCATTACTAACATCATTTTCATTACAAATTGAAAGCATAGCCTCATACAAGATACTATGAAGAAATTTAACTCTATCCCAACCAAAACCACTACACAAGTGTGTTAATGTGTGCCACCTTAGGGTCCACAATAGCTGATGCCATAAAAGTTCATGGGCTGGGAACTCCTAACTTCTGCTGGCAAATCAAACCTAAAAATTTGAGCAAGATCATTAAACTTCTGTCTTACAAGCTTCTCCACTCTTTTCAGCTTAGATTCTCTTATGTCATTTAGTGCTCCTCTGGAGAGTACACTCATCATCTGAACAAGTGAGATCATCTCCACTATTTCCACTGTCTGCCTTCTGCTCTGGGCTTGGCTTCAGGCTCCTTCATTCTAATGTATCTGGTGAGAGACCTTTTCTCCAGTCTCCTGAAAGATGTGACTCACGACACCATCTTGATTCAAAATGTATTCTTCCCTCTACAAAGGATTTTAGGGAGTCAGATTTTTGAGAAGGTAGCCTGTTTCACCTGTGAATATTTTTAGAGTACAGAAGTGATATTTTTGGAGCCGTAAGTATTTCTGCATTAAATCTCTGTGGCATTGATACCACTGTAATTTGAGAGTGTAGAAAAAGAAATTCCTACATTTAAAACAGAAACTGCATCCTGATGATAGCATTTGTAAAGAATTCCCAGCAATCAACCAGAAATCATCAGCTGTTTTGAGACAGATTTCCCAAACTGTCATACAGGAGCAAACAACAAAAATGTTGTGCAAATATGATACAAAATGCCTGCAGTATATGATTTTTAACAGCTGGCAAAATAATTTGTTTGCATTTCACTCATAATCAAGTATCTGTATGTGGAATTACCAGAGGCTGAAATGTATACATGAAAAGTAAATCAATGATTAAATGCATCATCCTTTTATATCGCAGAGGCTACTCTCTTGCAATAATGAATCGAAGTGAAGTCACAACATTAACGGGACAATCATCAATTCTGTTCCAGCTGCTTTGAGACGTTCTAGCTGAAAAGAAAAAGTGAGGCTTAATATTGTTCACTTTCTAACCCTTGCATACAAGCTCTTTTGGGAGCAGTGGAGAATGACCTTAGGCTCTGGTGCTCCTCAGCTGCCAGAATAGCTCCTTGGGCAGCTGGGCTGCTGTAAATTGAAGTATGGATTAGTTTGCCCCTGGCTGCTTCTGAAGTCAGGGGAATAAAAATATGACTTTGTTTCCATTTTCTCAGCTGTGCCAGCTGAGGAGTCAGCCTTAAAAGTTCACTTCTTGCTAAAGGCATGCAAGGGTGCCATAAACAGAGCTCATAGTCATGTCTGCCTGAAGGACTGAAGGCTGTCAGACAGCCTGTGACCCAGCATGTTCACTTGTGTCCTTCCATGTATTTGTGCAGTGCTTTGTACAGTAGATGTCTATTGCTTTCTGGTGACTTTAGGTACCTTCATGCTGCAAATAAATGATGCTATGCTATATATATGTGAGCAAGAGAGAATATTCCTCATCCAATAATTTGTCTTATTTTACAAATATTTAATGTTCTGAGAATTAAAAGATGTTGACATGTCTATGCAACTCTAGACACAAAAGATAAAAATGTACTTAAAAATCTAGAAAATGGTGTTTAAAAACTATTCTGAAAATATGTGATTTTCTAAGACAAAAATTAAAATAATTACATAACATTGTATATTGCTTTTTAAGAACTGCAAATGGATTCTTTTTTCAGTGATTTAATTCCAAGAAAAAGATGACTCTTTTAAGCTCTGAGATGTTCACTTTGATGGATTTCAGCTGAAATATGACCTACATGACAACTTCAACTATATCCGCCCCATTTCTATTAAGCATTTAAAACCAGTAGTAGAACCGTTTGTGTGATTCAACATGCTCTGCCACACAATCAGCCTTACCTTGGACGTCTCAGGTCATCAATGAAATCTATCAATAAACATGATCTCAGTAGCCTCTCACCTTTGATTTATACACATGTACCTTCCCACAGGAAGGAGTGCAAAAGGTTAGTTAGAACTTATACTATATAGACTCTTTTAATATATACAAAGGCAAGATACTGCAAAGTCTACAAAATGATACCATCACTCCCATGATACATCTATTATAGAAGAAGTAAAATACTATAAGAGGTAAATATCAACGTATGTCTTCCTATACCCTGAAGAATTTAGTCCCACAAAGAAACAGCTCAAATCTTTTTCAAGGTTTATGAGGGCTTCTTTAAATATTTAGAGTTGGGAAAGCCACTTCTTTTCTACCTCAGGCCGATGAAAGAGGAACTCTCCTTTAGTCTTTTCAAAACATGAAAGGGGCAAGATGACTAACATCAGAAGCCTCCTCTCTTTTCTCTAAGAACGGTTCTTTCAAATCTTCAAATGAGGAAATACTTTCCTCTATAGTTTCCTGATCTTCCACAAGATGTTGAACCACATACAGTGCTTTAATCCCACCGGGCTCTGTGCGTGTGCATGTGCTGCTGTGGCCACGTCTGTATCTATGTTAGAGGAAAAGATAACCCTTTCACTTTCAAACACTATGAAGGTTTAAAGAAATGCTGTATGCTATTGCTTTAGCTAGTCTGCCTGCTTATGTGGTCAAGAAGTAAGAGCAATAAAGTGTTATTATTTATTATATTAAAACAAAAGAAGGGAAAGATATACTATAAAAACTATACCATAAATAGTGTAACACAACTCTGTTCATTTTTCAGCAATTAATGTACCCAGACTCCTGTCATTATGAAAAATCTCACCTGTTTTTAAATGCCTTGGGAAAACAATCTATGATTATGATTTAATGTATAATGGCTACTATATATTAAAGGAGTTGGTACCACTCCTTTAATTTTTTAAGTTTTATTTTTTTAAGTTTTTAAGTTTTTAAGACCGGGTTAGATGGGCCTCTGAGCAGGCTAATCTAATGGGGGATGTCCCTGCCCATGGCAGTAGGATTGGAACTGGATGATCTTTAAGGTCCCTTCCAACCCTGACAATTCTATGATTCTATGAACTGAAAAATGGAGCTTAGCTCTCATCCTCTCAGCAGTGCCCAGCATTTCACATCCTACCTCTGGAGCCATCTGCAGAATATGAAGTGTGTGTTAACCATAAATACAGTACGTGTTAAGCATAAATACAGTGACTGAAGGAGTATTAAAAATCCTAGAACTGTACCCCATTCCAGGTTGTATACCCTCAAAACTCAAGCTGAAGGGAATCATGCTCAGCATTTATGTGCAATCTAAGAGTAGTCATGTAGAAGAAGATGAGGCTGGACTGTCAAACAGTCATATCCCTGTAGTTCAAGCCATAAAATCTTAGATTAGATCTTAAATCAGACTTGAGTGGTAATTAGGTCCTCAGGCCTTACAGTGGTCCTGCAAACTTTCTATGTCCAGAGCAGCATCTTGCCAACATAATTAAAATGAGTTACTTTCATATACTTTTTAAGCATGTTGAAAAATGCCTTATATACACTCTTAAAGGAAATAGTCCTGTGGTGACATAGGGTTAGCCGATTTACTTCAGTTACATGCACTTACTGAACTTTTCAAAGTGCTCGACGCTAAAAGCTACTTATACATAATTTATATCACACTTGCTGGCTGAACTCTCTTCTCGTACTTCATGCCTGCCGTCCTCATGAGCATAATAATAATTCATCATGTATATGTACAGCATTCTGATGCTGTTTGCAGGTTGGTAAGGGTAAAGATACAACGAAAAGAAAAATAGAAGGTGGTTGCACCAAAGCTCTGGGCTTAGAATTTAGGAGGTGAAAATTGTGTATTAACATTAAATCATGGATGTAATGTACTATACTTCAGTACAGTACTGTAAATGTCCATGTTTCTTTATAGGAGGACATGGTTAATTCATACAAATTCCAATTGTCTTTTGTTCTTATTAGGACAATTCTAGAACTGCCTTGAATATATTTAACTCTCGGAGCCACTGATGTCTTGCAAGTTCATGAGAGATATGGAACTAGATTTTACATGTGCAATTTATTCCCAATAACATCAGGGTAAATAAATAAAGTTTTATAATTAAATATTACCATATCCAAAGTATTTATTGAGAATTAGCTGATCATGTGGAAAAATTAAATTTTTGAGGTATATAGGACTGCAAATACTCTTTTTTTCAACATAGAGGTTGGATTAGATGACCTTTATAGATCCCTTCCAATCCAAAACATTCTATGATTCTATCATAATGATGTGCAAACCTTCTCAGTGAGTCTTCCAGAAAGATAGATCATAGAATCATAGAACCATAGAATGGCCTAGGCTGGAAGGGACCTTAGAGATCATTTAATCCAACCTCCCTGTCAGATCTGTACAATAAGCCTTCTTAAGGCAGCATGTGGGTGGCCTGAACTCCATCTTGTTTTGTGTGTGCCTAATTCTTTCCACAAAGAGAAAAACATAAGGAATAAAGTAATAAAGCAGGAAAATAAACTGGCTTGAACATATAAGTTAAAGCAGAGTTGACTATAAATTTCTAACTTTCAGTCAATGTGTAGTCTCTTTCAATTGCCTTAATCTCAAACCTCCCTTAATTCTTTAAAAATACACAAGAATGACAAACATTTACAGGCTTCTAATATTTATGTTTTTTTTGGTTCACTGTGGACACACTGAAAAGCAAAAGTTTTCATTTACTTTACAGTAGACAGAAGATTATACTAACAAAGCTTTCATGGAAGCTTTAACAAAATCTCATATAAAGTACTTGAATGGTCCTCTGGGTAACTACCGTCATGTGACCAATTACATAAAGAGAAAGTAAAACGTAGTGATTCAACTGGACTATCTTGCTGGCAGTAAATAATCAATAAAAACAAATCTAGAGCCTTGCAACTTTCTGGTTCCTTAGCACTGATCTTAATGCTTGCATTCTCCAGCAGGAAAAAAAAAAAGGATCATCTGAATGTAACGTCCAGTAGAACATGATTGTCATTAATAATAGATAGTATTTATCATATGCATTTTTTTAAGGTTATAAGTAATTATACTTATACACTTGTATTGAGGATATGCTGCTCAGTGGCACTGCTTTCAGAATAAAGTTAGTTAGCTCTGAATAAATTGGTCTGTATAAATCCAAAACGTTTTGTGGGATAGAGTATCTCCATGCAGAGACACTAACAAATCATGAGTCAGAGCTTCCCACTGAGAAGCAGGGTTAATTAGACAAGTGCAGTACTACACTAGCATGACTATGCTGCCCTTCGTTCTGGAGGTGGTTTGGGACTGTGCATGGCATTGCTCTGCCTGGAGGGCACTATTAAAACCTTCACATTTTAGGATGAAATCCCTTCTCCATTCAAGTCAATGTTGAGATTTCTAGTGCCATTAATAGGACTCAGTCTTCTTATTTGTTTCTGAATTCACTCCACTAAATGGATATGTACTCTGGTATTCTAACAATAAAGATGAAGGTGTTCATGAGCAGACTTAGGCTGAGGAACAAAGAGATATGGCAAGAAACTTACATAAAAAATACAAAAAAGTTCCACAAATTCATTAAAATAAAGAAAAGATGAAAGAAATCAAATCTATATTACTTAACAGAAAGTAGGACCAAATAGCAGATGATGTGCAAAATCTTCACTATATTTTTTTTCATTCTTCATTCTTCATCAAAAAGGTTAATTGTGACCAGAAGCTTAACATAATTATTATTAGCAACTAAGGGATAGAACTATAAACCAGAATTGGTTGACAGAAAAGTTCTTAGATGAACGAGATTTGTTCAAATCACTATGACTTAATAACATTTTTCCCTAAAGTATTTATGAACTAAAATCCTTTCTGAACCATTAGCAGTCACCTTTGAGAACTTTTCAGAATAGATGAGGCTTAGGGGACATCTAAAGGAAAACCACAACTAGTAAACTAAAGGAAAAGGGTATCGTGTATCATTTGCTTAGCTTATACATAAAATGAAACTGCAATAAATAATTAATTGGTGATTTTCTTTCTGAGTATCTTGAAAATCTGAAGTTGATTAATGTTACTGAAGTCAAACGGAGTTACTAATCACAGCAGGCCATTCTGATACCCATCCATGGCAGCACAACTAAGTGGGTAACCAGAAAGTATTTACATACTTTTTCTTTTCTGACATGTGATGAATCCATATGACACTGTCAGAAGTATGGAAATATATTCTCGCTGGAAATTACTCTAAAATCAATTGAATTACTTAGCAGAGACATCTTAGCATCTGTTAACCATCAGACTGAAAGAAATACTTGAGTACAGCACTATGCAATATTTTCATTTACAGTTGAAGGACTAGTATTTGGAGATAACATTAACTAGGAAGGTTATAGTAATTCTGGAAGGTGGAATCACATTCAGAACAGTTTTGATATACTGGAGAAATAGTCCAAAGCAGTGAAACAGAATACATCAAAAGACAGATGCAAAGTGCATTGGAAGGAAAAGAAAATGTGAAATACAGAATGGCTCACTAGGCAGACAAACTGCAGGAAAAGGTCTAAGGATTACAATGCGTTGCAAATGTAATATTAGTCTGTGTTGCAAAACCAGCAGAAAAAAAGCATGATTTAAAATATATAAGTCCTCAGAGATACAGAGTAACTATTTCACTCTAGTCAGCATTTGTGAAGACTTGGCAGGATTACTGAATGCATTTTTAAACACTAAGGAAAGAAGGGGATGAGATAGAAGCAACAAAATTTTAAAAAATGTGGAAAATATGAGCAAAGTCTGAATGCAAAGAAAAACCTTTCTTATTAGTCTTGAAAAGAGAACCTTGGGGTGACATGATAACAGTCTTCTAATAAACAAATCATTGTAAGGAGAACAATCATTTGTTGTCAGTGTTGCCATCAAAAGCAAAATAAAAATAACCAGTTGCAGTAGGAGAGATTTATATCCGGAACACCTTTTTATTGCAGTTAAGAATGGATTACCTTACACTTTGCTTGTGCAGTGCCTGTCATTAGAGATTTTAAAGAGTAGTTTTGATAGATTGCTGTTAAGATTGGTCTAAATATACTTGTTCAAGCCTCAAAGCAAGATGATGTGATATTCTGAGTACCTTTGCAGCTCAACATTTCTAGGAGTCTACATTTCTTTGAAAAACCTTTTAGTTTAAACTCTTAAATGGCAGTTACTCTCAAAATGTCTTTTGCATATTTAACAAAATGGTAAGACTTGAAATTGGAAAATTTGTTTTTTCTACTTCCTTGTTTATTTAGTTCAACATTGTGTATAAGTAAAGGAATAATATTTCCCAGACACTATAAATAGAAAAATGTTTCAGTAAAAAAGTTTTTCTAGCTCACTCTCTTCAATGAAAGGAAAGGTCTCACAGCACAACAATTGTAGAAGTAACTGTTTACTTCAAATGTATCTTCTTAAAGGTATGTATTTGTATGTCATCATAATTTTTTTTTCCTGAGAGACATGGATCGTGTGTTTTCTTGAAAAAAATCCACTTTATCTGTATTTATAACTTCTCTTAGGTCTCCATACAAAATCAAAGTCACTGAGACAGGAGCTGGCTCTTTCTAACTTGTGTGCAAATGGGAAACAAATCTTTGATCAAGACCTTTAGTCACTACATAAATATGGATTATCATAATGGATAAAATCTTGGCAAAATTTCCCTGAAGGTCAGTGTAACCCTGATTTGGTTGAATGGATTAAACTATGCTTTTAAAAGTGTATTTCTTTCACTAAGAGAATAAAATTTAATTTAAATGTGAAAAGGTAAAATGGAATGGCTTTTGTGTTGGTGATTTAATCAGTAAAAGAAGGAGAGCTCTGAAACATGAGGTGGTCCAGGATGTAAAAAAACCATGGTTGGTTAACCATAGTTGGTTATTTTAAAAATAACATTTTAAAAAATACATTTTTTCTTTTTATAGAAAACATCATAATGGCTCTAACATCAAATTATTCCTGTTAATTACACTGGAATACTCTTTACATTAAGTTTCAGTTAGCTATGTTTTTCATTCTGTCCCTGGTATTTGTGGGAAGTTTAGAGTCAGATATATTTCATTACTATTCTGATTTCTCTTAAGTATTCATTGTTAAACTGTACAGGCATCTTACACTGACCTGTAACATGACATATCCACCACGATGAGATCTGTACTGCTCTAATTGTGAATTTCTAGCTGCTTGCAATGAACTAAGAACACCATACACTTTTTAATGTACTCACAGCCTGTTTCACGGTTAAAACAAAATGAAAACTTAGTGTGTTAAACTACCTCATGCTTTGGGTAGTCCCTTGAAAATACCTGGCGTCAGTAACAAGTGTAATGATTAATCAGACACTCAAGAGTGGCCATGTAATAGCAATGCAGCTTATTTTTTGATTTTATTTTTATGATTGTTACCTGAACACAATCTGTACAGCACATACCCAATGGACATAAAATATCTTCATTTATGTGGCAGTTCCATCCTCCCTGATGCCAGGCCTTCCAAAATATCTGATAACAGGCTTGCACCAAGGGCCTGTCAAGGACGACCATTGAGATGACTTTGTTTCCTTTGTCTTTTGTGCACTGGCTCCTGAGCTAACTAGAAATTGGCCACAGCCAGACTTGACTCAGGTATAAACGGGGCCCCGCCTGACAGTCAGTCCTCCTTGGAGCAGTGGGCCTGTAGCTGGGGACCCTCCCCTTGAATCAGAACACCATCCAAGGAAACTTCCCGCGACTGAGAGTGCCCACTGCTCCCCACTGGTGAGCAAGATTTCTGGATATATCCTTTAAAGACCCCTTGCCCCCTGTGGGTGAGTGTTTCATTTGCTAGGTACCCTTGAGGGAGAGGTTTTCCCCCTTTTTGTGAGTGAACGTGTGCACATTTTGGGTCATATTTCTAGAGGAATAGTCAAGAGTTCCTAAATTAAGTTGTGTAGTAATAATTCCCAGCTTGCATCTGAATCCATAATATAGTTCATCTGTCAGAGTGTGTGGTGGTTTTTGGGTTAGAATAAATTATGATTTTTGTAGCAGCCCTGTTTGTTTTTGTCAGTGCCTCCATGATAGTTTACAGCTCCTGAATTTCACCAATTTTTGACATGGGAAATTAGATAGGTGGTCTTACCTTTCACTGAGTGTGACTTAGGTTATGACAATATTTGGTCCCTATTGTGGAGTAATTGCTGAAGGTGACTTTAAAATTAAAACTTATGTTAAAGGTACAGCATTGTTCACACATTAAGAAAGGTACAACATCCGAGAAAGCTTCTGGGGTGGAATGTAACTGATATGCAAGGAATCCCTTCCACAGAAGTTCCCTAGGCAATCTTAGATGTTGGTAACATCAGGGGAGCTTGACATACTGATTCTGAGAAGAACTACATAAAGGATGGAGCAGAGTGAAGACACCATGGTCAGGCTTTGTGTACATGGATGGAATTTGAAGTCACTGTGGAACTGATAAGCTGCATGTTTACTACGTTGGGCCACTAGTCTGTCATTTCTGTCCTTTGGATGAGCTATTCTTGTTATAATCTCATTATAATACCAAAACACACCTCCACCCCAAAAGCTACCCGCCTCTGAGGTTGCAACCACCCCTCACTGAGCTTGTGCTGTGCATTTCTTCTAGTCTATACCTTTAAGAGTGAAGCAAGAAAGATTTATACTAGTCATAACAAAAGTATATATGACTAGAGCCGATGAAGCTCCACCTGAAAGGTAAAGCATGTTATAGAAATGGCCTAAGAGAGAGGGAGTGTTAGGGAAGATACCATCACAGTCAGGGAAAATACCATTGTGGACCAATTCTGTCAGGGGAGATATCATCACAAAACATCTCAGATTTCTGAGGTCAGTCAACAGGCTGAGCCTCTCCTTTCCCCCCCATAGGGACACCTTTGCGTAGGATTCAAACCCTCAGTTATACTGGGTGCTTCCCTGGGAAACTTAGAATTCTCTATAGAGATGTTTATAACAATATATTTGTAGCCAGGATGTATTACTCACATTCTTGCATGTGTTTTGCAGACAGGTCCTATCACCGGCAACCTAAGGAATTTGTGTATCTGCTGCTTTAATAAACTATACTATTCTTCAATCTAGCATGGGAGTTCTAACTGAATGCTGCCAGACTGCTCTTTTAACACTGCCAAACACCTTAAGCCTGGCTATGAGAGTTCGGAGAATGCTGGTAGAGTGAAAGTATTTTGCATTATTAGTTTGAACTACTAATGCTGAATTGGACATCACTAGGAATCTAAGTCTAGACACCTCCAGCCTCTCAGATATCTGAAGACTTGCTGGAATGCAAGCGGGTTTATTTTCTGCCAAACTGCTTTACCCTTTAATGCAACATGTATTGCCATATATAATAAGGTACACAGAGAGAATAACTTCAGTAAGACCTCTGTACTCGTGGTTGAAACTGCTTGTGTTGAAGCAAATGCCACTTCTGTGCAAAACAAATGATTCCTCAATTACTATATGCAGCTTTTGTATTTCTTCTTAAAGATGTTTTACATGGCCTGTAGAATTTTAACATCCCTGGTTAGGTAACAGCTGAATAGGGGCTTTTGGTGTACAACACTGTTTTAGTCACTTTCGCATCACCTCATTCTTTTGTTAGATCTGATATTAAGCCTAACCATGGTATGACATTTTATCTCCCTCAGTATACAAATGAAGTGGTTGTAGAAATATTGAATATTTTTCTTAGAATTATTTGGCCATAGAATGCCTAAAAATGTCTGAATAATGCTGAAGAGACTTGCCTGGAAAAGCTATTTTCAATATTATACCACTAAGAACATTCCTTAAAATAATTTACAATATTTTCTAGTTTATCTTGAAGTTATTCAACTGGGATAAACTCAGAGAAAAAGGAGAAGAACATATAGACTTCTTTGACCATTTATTGTACTGAAAAGTACCAGAAAAATGTGTTAAAAATTATTAGCCCATGAGGTATGTGGTATTTCTGGTGTCTGACTGTGTGTCATCTATGAGTTTTGAATTTTGTTTGATATTGGAAGCAGAAATAATAATCTAACAGATATAAAAAAAACCCACCTAAATCACCTTAACCATGTGGTTCTTTCTTTTATCTTATACAATCTAATGTCATTTGTCTAACTGATTATTCATAAAAGAAATCATATATTTATTGGAGGCAAAATGTTACTTTTCAATAAAACTGAGGAACAGGACATTGGAAACCTTCTAACTGTCCTCTTACTGAGGTAATAAAATGAGTCAGGCAAGAGGTCTGATCACAATGTTCACTACTAAGATAGTATATCCAAATGAAATTAATTACTTCATAAAAACATTACAAGAGCAATTAAATGTAAATTGTTGATCTCAGCAAATGTCTCTTACCATAGCCTGCTCCAAGCCTCTGTGTTGTAAGATTAAAAGATTGGAAAGATGTAAAATTTGTTAAAACTACCTTCTGCTCTTTATCTACAGTGTATAAACAGGTATAAAATTAATTTTTTTAAGTCTTAGTTAAAAGACACTATAATGCAATATACTTTTGAATCAATTATTATTAATCAATTTATCTTAAATAATTAGTAGCGATTGTTGTCAAAAACACGTTATTGAATTCTACTTTGTAGACTCAATTCATTGGAAGAATAATAAATTTAAAAATTTTAAAATTATATTAAATATTTTGAGTAATGAGTGCATTCTGTGACATCTGTAGTCATTCAGTGGAAAAAATGAAGAAAAAGTCATTGCCTGGCCAACTTCCTTCTACTTTAAAAAGTGATTTCTAATGACTTTGATAGCATTTCATGTAATTATAGAAGCTGAAAAATGACAGATTAAAAAATTGATTTTTGAAAGATTATACAAAGCTTTTCATTCATGATTCAAAATTGGTTTTGGACAAAAATCAGTGGTAAGACACAGTAAAATCATAAGGTTTGGAATTATTTGTAGCTGGCTCTTGGGCGCCATGGATAACGCACTTGGTTGACGTCATGTTTCCTTTGAAGAATCTTTAAAGCATAAATGACATATCAAACTTCCCAGTATAGGCTTCTGTTTCACATACAGAGACACATTTTTCAGTGATATTGAACAGTACATTGAGTACTAGAATTATACAGTGATTTGAAAACATGTCACAAAGCAATACAGAAATATACATTACAGTACAAAATGTAAGGCCAAAAGAAAGTTGGAGTGTTGAAGTGTTTTAAAGGATTAAGTTTTAAGTTCCAAAAAACATTTGCATTTATAAGACACAATTTAATTATTAAGTAATGAATGATAGCTTTCTTCTAGATGATAAGAGTGTATACATTATAGAAAAATTATCAAAAAGCATAAAAACACTGACAAACTAGCAGTTGTGTCAGTCTCTGGGAGGGATACACTGACTGATTATAAAAAGAGATGTAATTAAACCGATAGGTAACATGGTACAACACAGAGGTTGTTCTGTTTCCAGCAGTTACACAGATGGTCAGTGCACTGGCTCTGGCTCTTCCAGAAGACACAGGAGAAGTGACTTTAAGGGAGAGCAGCTCCACAGGGATCTCACAGATGTTTCCAGCAACCGCTCCAGGGCTGGCGAGTGCATCTACACTCTGATATGAGAAACGGCATAGAGATGTTCACGCTAACGTCAAGCCAGTTGGGATAGCTGCAGGGCACAGAGAAGCTCCACGTAGGAATACTAATTCAGACACCAAAATCAGTGCAGATGGATTATCAACACTAATTGACATAAATGGTGCCTCAATGAGGCACTTTTCCTCTTTTGGTACTGGTGCTAGTATCTCTGCCAAGCTTTGGTGATCACTTGCGTCATGCGGTACGCTGAATGAAGAGTTTTTGTTCAAATGGAACTTCTTTTGAATGTGCAAGAATGCCAAGTATTTTCATATCTTTCTTCAACTTTAAAATTCAATGTTTAAGGGCAAAGAATATGAGAAATACCAGTACAAAACTATTATCCGTGCATGGATGACTAGAATTTTAAAATAAAATTGAGAAAAAAAAATTTTAAAAATGAGGAAATAAGAAACAGTATTTTTCCTATATTGTAGCGGATAGATGTATGAATGTTTGCTTTAAACATTTCTTGGCATTTTACAAACCCCAGCTTGGTTAAAAACAAGACTGGTTTCTGGTCCTGTGTGGTAAACTGGTGAGCGCCAAATGGAATATGGGAGAGGGATAAGATAAGGTTAAGCATGAAAGAGATGCCTCAAACAGCCTTGGCCCAATTATACATGAGAGAAGGAATCTTGCGAAAGAGTCTTGCAAAGGCAGGATGGCCTTGCCTCATAGGATATCCTGTGGAGATAATGCCCTGCTTCCCTATTGGACATACTGTATATCTGCATATAGAAAAAGTGTGCATAAATTGAGGTGGGATAAAGCAGAAAGACAGAAGAGAAGCCACATGTAGACAAAGATGAAGACAACAAGAAGAGATGCAGGAGGAGAAGTAAAGATGACATATCCTTGAACTCTTCTTGGCGGGACCAACGCAGGAACTCGGACCAGTGATCTCTTCCCCCCCTCTTACCCCATTTACCCCCTCTCTCCCTCCTCTCCCCACTCCTTCTCTCTCTTTCTTTCCCTTTCCCCTTTCTCACAAAGTAATGCAAGGCCTATCATACTGCTTGCTTACTTTATACTTAGTTTCTATCTTGTAATCATTAAGTGTAATACTGCCTGTCAGAAGTTGTGATATGTCCTTTTTCCTTGTTATCATTAAGTAAATTGCAGCTCGCTGTAGTCTGTTGTACACCTAGTCTTTTCCTGGTTATCATTAAGTCATAGTATATTGCCTGCCCTAGTGTGTCATGTAACTAAAAGCAATTATCATGAGTCCAATCTATACATTGTGAGAAATTAACAACTGTTTGTTTATGGACCTTGAGACTTGTCTCACCACTGTCCGCTCCATTGGCAATTTAGGAATCTAAGTCCCTCTCCCGGGAGGGATGTGACATATGTCATTTATGGTCTTAGAATTATTTTCATTTTTGAACATCGATATACATTTTACCTAGGAAAATAAAATATTTCCTTGATAAAGTGTAATTACAACACAATCATGGAAGCATAGAATGCATTGTGTTGGAAGGGATCTTGAAGTTCATCTAGTCTGACTCCCCTGCAGTGAACAAGGACATCTTTAAGTAGATCAGATTGCTCAGAGCCCCTTCAAGCCTGAACTTGGAGCCTCAATCATATGGGATTTTCTGAAACGATCTTGCTGACCAGTCAGCAAAGCCAAAATTGCTATTAACTTCATTTATGGCAAAGCCTGATAATCACTAAACCCTCCACAAAGTGTTATGAAGCAAAATTTCTGAGAAATTTGGAATGACTTTTAAATTTCTTTTAACATATACTTTTCAATTTTTGATTCTCTGATTGTGTTTACTAGTTATTATTTATTGATCTTTATACACTGGTAGACTGTTATCCATACTGTCTTTAAGATCTCTTTTCTAGTCTTAAGCACACTATTCCAATCTGTTTGCTTAAAGTCCCATGCCAGCAATGTGCAATACGTTCTTAACATGTTAGAATTCAAGCAATAGGTGTTTTTCACTTCTAATCACCAGAATTTGCATTTTATGAAATAAGAAAAATTTGTCTTAATACCTTTTCTGATTATTATAACTGGAGTGTAACTACAGTTGTGTCCATGTAGTAGAAAACATATAAAAAGCTCCCTTTATAAATGCTATGATAGTTTTAGTTAAGCAGTCTTATGTTGAAAGACTACTGCATATTACAGTCTACACTTCTTGTATTAGAGATAGTTCTGTCAGATCAACAGAGCCTTAAATGTATTTAACATTAAGGGAGGCTGACACAGGGTTCTGCTGCAGGCATTAGTGAGGCTCATTATCATAATGTATAAGTTATAATTACACATCTTGAGAGTAGGAGGATGCTTTGTCAAAATGTCCAGGATGTGTAAGATAACATTTCAATACCTATTTGTAGCCCTGAAACAACAGACAGACAGATCCATTGAAAATACGGTATGTCTCCGTTTACTGTGTATTAAATTGGTACAGTTGTTTTTGTCATAGTTTTGTCTATAGTTTCTTAGGATTCCTACTGTCTCTGCTTCTGTTTAGAGAAATTTTAATGATGATCCATGCCTTACAATGTTTCATATCCCAATTGAAATTTGTTTAAAACATATTTTAAAATTACATTCCCGTAAAGTTATTTTAAAGCTCTTCTCTGGGCTCTGCTAATAGCCATAGAAAAAAAGATGATATGGTGAAAGAATTCTGGGGGTTTTGTACTCTTAATTTAGCCTTGCTGCAGTCAGTGAGCATTCACTGCTGAACTACCTCTGAATTCAAGCTTTTGCACATATGTGACAGAATAAGACATGAAAGGCTACAGCTTGATAAACGCTTCTTTCAGTGACTGTGCTGACTCAGGCAGTTGCTACGTATCTGGCACTCCTTGTCTCCATTTCCCTTGCTTAAAAATAACTATAGAAAATGGCTTATTTTTACTCTGGATCAATTTTTCAGTCTCATGGTACAAACCTGCAAACAGTTGCATGAGCTTAACTGAGAGGACAGCATAAAGGCTACAAGGATTGATGAGAACACTTTAAACAATACTGATGCTGAAGGAAATGTTCTTCAAAATACACTGCAAAGACATACAATAAAAAAAATTTCTTCTTCTGCTGTGTGTAAATGTGCATAAGAGAAAGGGAAGAGGTGTTTGGCACCAACTATGCGTCAATTTTTCTATAGCGCACTACTAATTTTTTGATGATCCTGATACTTGTAGTATAGAGCTTTTTATATGTAATTTTTTTCATTAATAAATAAATTGTATTTTTTTTAAGTGTAAAACCCCAAGCAGTTAAGGAATGAAATCCTATTTTAACCCCAACTAGTCTTCCTATCCAGGAAAACTGGGTTTTATTACATTACCTTTTCTATGTTTAGGTTTATTAAACTGGCTTCGCTCAAATTTTCTGTGAGTGCGTGTCTTCTGCATGATTCTTGAATTCCTATATATATGATTTCACATGATTCTTCATATGCTTAATAAATCTTGAATAGATTTTCTTAACTATAAAAGTACTTCACTGATAACATACTAACAGAACATACCAGGTAAAATTCTTCATAGTACCTACACCAGGATCTTCTGTTCTCACAGCAAAGTGCGTCCTGAAGAATTCTTTTTGCTAAAGGGTGTGCCCATCAGCTTCCAGAAGTCAATTCTCTACTACGTTTTGGGTTATATGGCATTATATTACTTCTAACAAGCTGTGCTAGACTAATGTAGCATTGTCTATGGGAAAAATAGATGGATGTAATTCTTTGTTTAAATTAAAGTCTAATACTATTTCTTTTAAGATCTTACCCTTTTCTTACCCTTTTCAAGGAAAAACATAACAATGTCATGGATTCTTTTAAAGTTAGTTCTTTACCAGAGAAATTCAATAACAGTTAGAGTTGTGCACAAAGGAGTCAACAGACTTTGAAGGGGCTATTTCAAATGCCTTTTTAATATGAATAAGGGAAGCAATACATTTATTTTGTTTAAGAGGTTCTTGAACACTTCTAATCAATGTCAGATACATATTTTCAGTCACTTTTTTCACAGTAGGCTTCCTTCCCTCCATCTTTATGCTATCTGACTTAATTTTCCCGTGCATGACATTTGTTCCTGTCTTAGATACAGTACTACTATGCATTTTTAAATATCGAATAAAAAAATACTTAGATAATATCCCATGTCGAGGATACAACGTACTATTAATTCATAGCTCATAAGTTTGAAGAGAGTCATTCAGAGAAAGAAGGAAGTGTTTAGAGAGCAAGAGTAATGAGTCTGAATTTGAACTTAAACTAAGGTTTCTACAGTAGGTCACAGGAGATGATTTACAAGTATGATGGCTTACTTGAGTTGCTACTGCAAGTCTTGACCCCAGGGCCCTACCTGCCTTGCTCTGTCTCCTTTATGCATAAAGGCATCAGAAAACACTGAATTATGTTCACTTCAGAGTTTGGCATCTCTCCTTGTTTGAAAGTACCAGGACAAAAGGGAGGAGAGGATAGGTCAGGTGACCCAAATGGACCAATCACAGTATTCCTCCCCATGGTGCTCAGTTTATAAGAGCCTCTAAGAAGAGCCCTAAGGCCTTTTGTGCCTGCTATGCAGGAAGGGTTGCTACTGACTGTTCATTATTCCTCCTTGTGCTGCTGGTGTTTCCTGTTTCCGTGCTGCAGAGGAGCATTGTTCATTGGGAGAGGTTGTCTTTCAGGTGGGAAGGGCACAGGTTTTTTTCTGCTTTCTTTTGGGCTGTTGTTGGGCCTCTGCTCTGGGGTGCTCCTATCTGCTGCCAAGTCCAGTACAGAACTTTTCTGCTTGAAACTTGGTTGTCATCTGAAGGGTGTGGATTCCGTGTTACATATTCTCATCTCATTTAATACATTTGTATTTTTGTATATCTGTATATAGTTTGACCTCTTTGTTGTTACTGCTGGTATTATATTTCTTTTTAATTAAACTTGTTTGAGCTTTTTTCCTGCCTCCAAGTCTCCCTCCCCGGTTGCCCTCCTCCTCCCCTGGAAGGATGATGAGAGGATTACAGAGAGTGTTTGTGAAAGTTTAATGGATGGCCCAGCCTTAAACTTTGACAGTATTTTAAGATAAAATAAACCCAGTGAAAATTTCCTTCTTTCTAGGAAGTCTGTACCTTGCTCTCAGTGCAAAGGAGTGAAAATTTCCAAATCTGGTGCAGCACATACAGCTTTGGATAATGTTTTCCCTAGCTATGAATATGTTCATTCATTCATATATATATATATATGAATATAAAAGGGCTACTATAATTCACAGATCAAATATGTTTCAAGGTTACAACATGCTTTGCTGCAATGTCTTTAGATCTGCTGTGGGTATTTTCTGGACTTTATCCCTTTCAAGAGCAGTCTTTCAAATTTTGTAGAAAGCAGACTTAAAAAACTTTATTAGTAATCTAATTCATCATCAGGGCTGAGCTTCGTGACCGAAGGTATGGGAAGAGTTCCACCCACACTTGCTACAAGCGTGCTGATGGCTAAAAAGGCTAATACAGGATAGGCAAGTCTGGTTGCAAAAGGCACAGCGGAAAGTCTCCTTAGGCAGTATTGGTGAGGCATAGTTCTTTCTGTGTTGTCTTTTCTCCTCGAGACTAATTCTACGTGCGTTCTCAAAGGAGGCAGCAGTGTTAAGCATGGTGTGTCTCCACGTCTCCCGATTGGAGGCCAGAGTGGACCACTGATGGTAGTCAATACAGCCAAAACTGAGGTATTGTTTCAGAGAGTCCTTGTATCTCCTCTTTGGGGCTCCTCTGTTGCAGCCGCCGGAGGCGAGTTCACCCCACACGCCAAGCTTTTTTTCCGGAAGAGTGGCCCTGCCCAACACAGTTGCGTCCTCAGCAGCATGGCCTCAGTACTGGTGACCCCTGCCCATTCGAGGACAGTAACATCAGTCACGTAGTCAGTCCAGTGGATGTTTAGGATTGTACAGAGGCAGCGCTGATGGAAGTGTTTGAGGAGTCGCAGGTGGTGATAGATGACCCAAGATTCAGACCCATATAAAAGAGTAGACAGTACAATGGCTCTGTATACACTAGTTTTTGTACTTTTCTTCAGCTATTTATTGCACG
>NW_009703940.1:156796-157070 GCF_000703405.1 Apaloderma vittatum | reverse complement strand
GTGAATCCGGACTTGATGAAGTAGTAAAGCCATGCTTCGCTTTTAATCAAGCGCTCCTGATCGTCTCTAATGCCAGAACGGGAGTGGATGAGGTTTGGGTTTGGTTTAGGTTTTTTTCCCTCCTCTTCGAGGTCGGTGGATTAGTTAAAAAAAAAAAATAAAAATCCAACCCCCAGAGCACTCCGGGGAAGGCTTTTGAAGAGCCCCTTTGCGTCGCTGGCGGCCGTTGGGTTTGCACCAAATTCTGGGAGAGCCCGGGCTGCCCTGTCGGGGG
>NW_009703940.1:147042-156716 GCF_000703405.1 Apaloderma vittatum | reverse complement strand
CCTGCAGCCCCTGCACCAGCCTCGGCAGGTTTCTGTCCGCTCCGATAGCTGTAGCGATTTCCCTTCTCTTTTGGAACTTTTTTTTGGGGTTTATTTATTGAGTAGGAGCTGCTGATGTCCCCAGTAGCACTGCGTGACCTTGTTGCCAATTGAGTGTGGTGCCTGGCTGTGATGAACCGAAATCCCCGCACCGGTTTGTGGGGTGCCTCCGAGAGAGATCAGTGCCTTTGCTGCTGGGAAATGATCCGGCAATAGCCTTGGGTGCTAACGGGTTCAGTCGTGATTACCTTCCTGATGACATTGACACACGCATACAAAATCACTAGCAGGCTCATTTATTTATTTATTTTTTTACTAGCTGTCCTCAAAGCGCTCGTTTTACATAAGGGAAATAGTGTCAGTGTGTTTATTACGAAGGCAAAAAATGTAAAAATAAAAATCAAGGCCTTATGAAGGACAGGCCAACTCTCCAAACTGTGGTATTTTGCAGGAGAAACTTGAACAATACCTTAAGCTGCACACCAGGTTTGCTTAGCGATGTCATTTTTAAGTGTATATGGAAAGGTAGAAACAAATAACGGTTCATAATGGAACTGCTGAACTAACTTCTAAGCTTTGAAAGTGTATTGCTACTCTATGTGGAATTATTCCGGAAAGTTATTTATTATGCAAGAGACTTTCCATACTAATCTGGCAAAGGAATTTGTGAAAGCATTCAAGGAAAATGGTTTAGTGCAGGTCTGTAATTCTTACTAAAAAATGCTGTTGACTTGATGTTGGGGCTGCAATTTTGTGGTTGCCCTGCAGTTCTCTCCTGTGCTGTGAGCTTTCCATCCTCTTACACAGGCACTTCTCTTGCTTATCAGGGCTCCTACGGGCTTTAGAGTATTTTTACTTTTCTCTGTTACTCTTAGCGTTGCCTTGTGCTGGGAATGAGCGTCAGGCTTTGAGCTGACAGTGTCGGTGTCTTCTGTGTGTAAAGTGTGTGTAGGAGGTACTGCTGGGGTCTGTGTCATCGGAGCAGAGGATCCAAAAGCTGGTATGGGCTTTTGCTGTGGGTTTTTGGTTGGTTTTTTTTGTTTGTTTGTTTTCCCAAGGTTGGTTCTGTGTGTGGTTGCTTCATGAATAGAACATCCAGGTAGGGGTTGCCTGATTAATCTACACCTCAGTACCTTTATAAAAGTGAATTGATAATACTGGAGCTCCTGAGCAAGCAGCTCCATCC
Source organism: Apaloderma vittatum (assembly GCF_000703405.1). Lineage (NCBI taxonomy): Eukaryota > Metazoa > Chordata > Aves > Trogoniformes > Trogonidae > Apaloderma > Apaloderma vittatum. The sequence goes on along the minus strand of NW_009703940.1, from coordinate 155,491 downwards.
CCTGCAGGCTGCAGAGCGGTGGCAAGCTCTGGCCCTGCCTGTGACTCCCGTGGCTCTGGCAGTTGTTCAGCTCCTGTGCCAGTGACCTTAGTTCTGGGATCTTGCACAGAAACCCTTGAGTGTGTGTGGTTGGCTGCACAGCTTGCAAATCCCTCGGCTGGGGCACTTGTGGATATGCGAGTTACGGACCAACCAGAACAATTTTTGTTCTTTCAATTCCTAAAGAGCAAATCAGCATAGCAGTTGCCATATTTTCATGTTAGTCTTCTATAATATTTGTATTGGAGTTTCACAAACTAATATTTTCATTACCTCCTGCAGGAGAGACAGCTTGGTTGTTTGTGGGTGTTTTTGTGCTGTTTTTCCTTTTTTTTTTTTTTTTTTCTTTTTGAGCAAGACTCGCTGCCTTTTGTGCCTCATCCTCGGGTAGTATTGTAATGTGAAATTTCTGCAGTTGCAATCTTTTCGCTTCAGAAAGCAGAGACTGATTCTTGTGAGTGACACAAGCCAATGGCTTAATGAGTTTAAGTGCTTATTGGGGTTTGCTTTCATACTAGAAGATGCAGATTAACTGCAATCTGCAAAGGATTTTTCACGCGTTTGAAGCGGTGGAAGATGTGGTGCTGCTGTCTGAGGAGCCAGCAAGCCGACAGGGAGAGGGAGGTGGTCATTACTGATGAGGCATGACCATGGCTGGTGGTGAGTATCCCTTCTGAGTGTTAAGAAGACTTTGGAAGACTTGAGGAATAATTACAAGGTGGTGCTTGGTTAACTAGAAAATGCAAGAAAAATGGGAAATCTGTCTGTCAAGTTATTTCTTGTTCTTGTGTGTGTTTTTGTCCTTCTTGGTGATGGCTTTGGCAACTAGGTCTGCCTTGTTCTGACATCAAATATGTAGCCTTCTAGTTCCTATTTGGAAACGGGTGAACACTAGAGTGTGTCCTGAGACACATGCACAAATTACAGTTGAACGCTCCTGAAGTTACAAGAGATGGGAAATGACTTACTCAGGGGACTTCTGTGCTGAATGCATTGCTTGAGCACATGTTGTACACGGGTCACCTCAAGGTGGATTGAATGGCAAGATGCTTTGAAATTAACTTTTGCTCAAAGGCGTTTAGGAACTTACTGTTTTGGATTTTTAAAACTGGATTTGCCACAGAAACTATCTCTGGAAGTGGGGTAGCAGAAGACTTGCCTTTGCTCATGCTCTGAAATGGTTGCCCTGCTCCTATCCTTAACAAAACACACCTGCAGTAAGTCCTTTCTCTGGTTCTTTTTTTTTATTGTTGTTGTTTTAAAGCTCTACAGCTTAAGTTTCCGTGAGTTGGCTTCTTCCAGCCAAACCAGGGAAGGATCAGTCAGTTGTTATCTCAATTAAAAATAATTAAAACACGTAAACAAAGTTGGTAGAGCTGCAGCTTTCTCCTATGCTGACACCTCCACCTTTGGTTCAGTGAAGCCATTGAGAGCCATAGCCCTAACTTGTCGATGCAGATTTGAATATCCACATTTTCTAGCACGTGGCGTAGGAGAATGCATTAAGAAAAAATAAGAGAGTCATCAGTGATACCTGCAGGTTCAGATAAACTGAGCAGCAGTACTTTCCTGTTTACAGGTGCTGTTTCAGTGCTCAGAAGGCCACGTTGTTCTCATGTCCATTGAGACAGATGAAAAACAGATCGAAGTTGACGGCCTTTTAAACAAAAGGGTATCCAGGAGGGCAATGTCTGATAATAAAAATGGTGGGAGGAGAAGCTTTGACTGCCATCACATTAAATTTACAGTATATAGGTTTTGAGCTTCTTAGTGTACTAATGGGAAGGGGGAAAAAAAAAGAACCAATATGAAGCTTTTTTTTTTTTAAAAAAATAAATCTTATTTTCAGTCTTGTACTTGGCCGAATGAAGAGAGAAGGTGGTGAGCAGCTAATGAAATGTAAAGCAATGGTTTCTTTTCTTGTGTCAAATTAAAATAAGCATGTTGAAATTTAGTCTGAGAAAAAAGATTCATTAAAATACAGCTCATAGTGTATGCAGCATTGGCTATGTTTGAAAAAGCAGTTCTATACTCTTAAAGTTTCACTTTTCAGATGTAATAAAGTCTAATATTATTCCTTAAAAGCAATGGTACTTCCATTTTGCACAGTTGATGTGTGGTTTTATTCCCAAACCATAACTTTTAAGTACTTTTTTTTTTGAAAAAATAGATCTGTTGATCAATGCAAAGAATAATTAACTGGCAAATTTGCTGCCTTTCCAGCTGAGTGGAACAGAAGTCAGAGCTACAGAAGCTGTGCTCAGCCCTGAACAGTCAGGTCTGCAGCCTACTTGTGCTCTCCTGGAGAAATTCACCTGGTGAGAAAGGGGTAACATTTGAAACCAGGCCATGTAGTTCAGGGTTTTGTTAATCCTGATTGCACATAGGAGAGAGACTTTGTGTTTGCGGTGTTAAGCTGTGCATCATGAGGTGTTTAAAATCTGTACTCTGGAGCTACCAATAGGGTGGGGCATCCAGAAAATAAGACGCAGCAAGTTTGGCTGTAAGAGGCTTTTGAATAAGTGCTTCAGATAACAGAGAAAACCAGAGGTGAGCAGACTTGTCTGGGGAGTTCTTATTAATCAGTCAGTTATCGGGTGCTGGAAAATACGGGAGGAACCCTCAGAGGTTTTCCATGAGAGAGTTGTACTGCTGACTAACACCCAAAAGCACCAAGCTTAGGTGAGTATTTCTTCTAACTGGTTTGGTCCAAGACACTTTCACAGCAATAGGTTAGACTTCTTTTTTTACTTATTATTTAAATATTGGAAATAAGTTGTCAAAGAGATTAATTCTAGACAGGCTGACATTTATGGTTCTGAGGAGCATGCCTTTGAAATTTAACAGTTGACTGTTTGAGAGTTTTTTTGTTATTATTTTTTAATCCCCTGAGCTGTTACCTGCTTTATTTTTTGTTTCTGGAAGTCTTGTAGCTAAACACTGAAAGGAAAAAAAAAAAACAAACCCTCAAAACAACCCCCATAAAACAGTCTTGAACAAAAACATGCTTTCTCCCTCCACTCAAAAAAACCCAAACATTTCACACCCCAGCCCCTCAAAGGGTGGCTCAGCATCCGATCACTTACTGTGCAATGCTGACGTGACTCTAGATGTGTTCGTATGCTGCAAGAGATGTGTAAATGTGTCGTATTTCCAGCATTAGGGATGGAGCGAGGCTCCAACGCTGCCCAGGTGTGTCCCTGGTGGGGACAGGTGTCTCTGCTTTTCTGATTGCAGCTTGTTTGCTGCAAGAGTCTAGAATGGTTAAACCAGGCCAGTTGTTGCAAATTAGTTCCTCCACACTGTGTTTAAATGCAGAAAACAAAAGCATTTTGTGTTTTAACCATGGTAAGCCACTCGTGCGGTGCTGAGACCTGTTCTGCTCAAACAGCACAAGAAGTGACAGAGGCATCAAATGTGGGCATCTGTTCCTATTTACAGTTTCTTTGGATAGTTCAGGAGACACACCTATGCACAGTTAAAATGGAGAAGTGAAAAATCTTGAGTTTTAGTGTAGTTTTCCGACAGCAGTTTGAGCTTCGTGAAGATTTTATGTCTAAATCCAGATTACTTTGCCATGTATGTTTTAATCCGAGCAGTAATGGGACACCCTGGCATTAATTGATTTTAAAAATGCTCTGCTCTGTATTCCCATATTTTGTGTACTGGCTCATTTTTTTTTTAAAGGTACCATACTATTTTTGTAGCACCACGATGCTGTGGTCATAATTTGGGGAATATTTCAGTTCAATAGGCCTTGACAAATCTGAAAGGTATAATCATTCAGCATAGTTACGTCTTCTGTGAAATTCGAAATACAATAAATTACAACTGTTTGTGACTGTTAACCTCTCCTTTTAGTAAATCAATGAGGAAAATCAGCTGTTTTTTGACAATCTGACTTAATGTGAACGATGGCCAGCATCCCTTTTTGCTTGTACTGAGCTCAGGACAATCATTTTTCGTGCACTGTGCTACTTGACTGCGTAAGGAGCAATCCTGTCTAAACCAATCCAGAGCAGGTCAGTAAATGATGAATTTTGTTTAGCTTGCAAGCATACTGATTTTCACAGTTCATTCACAGAAGAATCACGCATCTCTGCGTTTGAAGATGCTCCATTTGTTGAAGCCTGTGTCTCTTAGCAGTCCCAGTAAAATATACAAGATGAAAAATGCTGCTTTAATGGCGTATTATTGTGGAGGTTACACAGAGAAAGTGGGAAATTGGACTTGTTTGATGCAGAAACCATCATCTGCTTTTCCTGAATGTAAACAAATGTTTTGATTTAATCCTGGCTTCTAAAGATTTGCTGCAGCCACCTGACTGTGTGTCTGTCCTGCCTATCCATAGGTCCTGCTGGCTGAGGTTAGTCTGTTTTGAAAACTATGAAAACAAAGTCCTTTTGTGCTACCACCCAACCACTTCCTAGTGCCCCCCTCACTAAAGGGGGGACAAGCTTCAGGGCGAGCCTGATGCTTATTAGATGCTGGAGCAGGTTGTAACCCATGGTGGTCCTGATCTCGTAGGTACGAGCCAGCAGCACTCCCCTGGGTGCTGGGACTGTGTGCTGGTAGAACGTACACGTGCAGGTTTTACCTCAAAACCTCATAACTAAAATGTCAGCGATTACTGCAGCGACTTTTTTTTTCCCCTTTTATTTAAACGGTAACTTTTTTGGCGCTTGCTATTACAAACATAGTGGAGGTCACTGCATGTGCCAAGCTGAGGTTATGAGTAGGAAGAAAGCTCTCCAGCATCCTGGATTATTATTTAACATCTCAGCCTAGGGTGGTGATGGAGGTTGTAAATGAGAATAAAAAGAAAAGGCTGTATATGCATGATTGTTTTACTAGGGTAGTTTGTAAGGAAGAGCATAGGTTGATAGCATTTCTGCTAGGTCACTGCTTGACCACCGATACCTCTTTTCCCCAGAACTGTTACGCTCTGAGAACATGCTGCTGGACAACTAAATAACAGTAAAATATTTGCAGTTTTGAAAAACATGCTCTGAAGAAACCTAGCGCAGTGATCAAGAGCTGCTGCATATACTCTATCACAAATGTGTGTGCACTTAAGAGTCTTTCCATTCCGTTATTAATAGAAATCTATTTATGCTTTTACCTTCAGTATTTCAAATCTAAGCATCCAAGTGCTGTGGAAAATAGTGGTGAACATTAACACTTTTGAAGGCCTGAGTTAAGGAAGAATACATTGATCTTCCAGGTTATTCTGTTGAGTTTTTTTTCTGCAGTTAAATATTTTGTTGAAGGAGCTTATTTGTTCATTGCAGCAAGGCAGAGGGTGTTTTTTAACAATTCTAAGTAACTGCTGCAATCAATATGGAATATTAAAACAGCAGGATTTATAAATGTAATGGTATGAGTAGCGTAGGACAGTGATTATGTAGGTAATTATTGCATATTATTGAAACACTGCAGGCTTGAAGGTGGGATTTTTCCAGCGTTTCCTCAGTTATGGGGAAGTGCTGTATTAAGGGTCTTCCCTAACTCCTGTTGGCAGTGGTTGGCTCCTTGACCATATGTTTCTGTTTGGAAGCTGCTGGTTAGCTGGTGAGGAGGATTTCTATGTGCTGTGAGGTAGTTAGAGCCCTGGAATAGATGATTGGCAGTGATGCCCGCAGGAAACCTCGCTTCTGCAGGAGGTCGGGGCAGTAATAAGAGTATTTCTTTTTTCCTATAAAACAATTAAATCCCTATGTATAGATTCTTATTGCTGCTTACCCAGCAGAAAATAGGGCTTTCTTAAAACAGCCTCATTAAAGAGGTCAGCACTATAATATCTATTAACATTTATTGAGGTGGTGAAACAGGATTTTATTCCAACAATGCTTTGGCTGTTAAGTCCCTCCATCCACTCTTCTCAGTCTCATGGTGAATGCTCAAGGAGGTGATAGCAGTGGAGAAACCAGAAGTGTATTTGAAGGAACAGCTGGTGCTCTCGTTTCTACTGCTGCTGCCAACCATGGCTGGTGAGGAGGGCGAAGCAAGGGCATGGTCACAGGAAAGGAGGCTGTTCCAAGGGAGGCTGCCCGTCATCGTGGTTTTCCACTGCCCTGAACATCCAGAACGGTGTAATAAGCGCCCGTTGCCAATCTGGCATGATAGTGGGATGCCCCATTTCAAGCTGTGTGCTCCAATCTGCTTATGTGCAATTGAGACTAGAGGGAAGGAGCAGAGCTGAGTTCAGGCTGGAGTCAGCCTTTTATTTTTTTGTAGTGTGGGGTTTTTGTTGTGATTTAAAAATAATTTATTTTTTTTTTTACAGTGGGGTATATGCCTGAATAATTGAATTACAAGAGCACCTTATTATAAATACTTGCCCTTGAAAGGTGAACTTATTAAGCGCTAACAATTTCTCTGTCAAGTTGATCTGTACTGAATTTAAGTTTCACTCCGTTGTTCCACACCGTGGAACTGTTAATGATATCGGTTGTTTCTTTTTAACCTTGGGATTTAAGAATATATTGCTTCAGAGTTATTAAAAGGCCATTGAAGACATTTGCATTGAAAACAGTTGTGCTGTGTCACAGGGGGATGTACTTAAACACTGATTGATGGAAGTTACAAGAGTGGCCTTGCTGCCTTTGAAAGTCGCCTGTTAAGTAAGCCCTGGTTTTGATCATTGGTACTGACTTGTGGACCACTCATGTCTGCATCTGGCTGTTTAGGAAAACTAATGTTTTTGTACAGGAATTGGCATTTGTTATACCCTAGTGCTGGCTCCAGTTCTTCCCGTCTCCTCTAGTTTGTTTTTTTGCTTGTGTTGACTAAATACATTGAGTGTAATTTTTGACTGTGCAGATGAATGTATGAAAATGAGTAGCTGCTCTAGGTAGAAAGGATAGTTTGTTTTAACTTTTTTTTCCTCTCTTTTGCATGAGGGCACATGTAAATATGTGAATTGAATCATCTGGTAGCATAATGGCTTGTGAAGAGTAATGGGTGTAATTTATTCTGAAGTACCTTCATGTAACTGTCTCTCCAATGCAGCTGAAGCTATAAGATACAGGGAGTTGAAGCTTTCCCCAAGATCACAGATTGAGCTAGTAGGTGAATATTAATATCAGATTATGTCTTCCAAACATGCTTTCCTATGTCTAGATCTTATGAACTGGACACCTTATATAGTGTTTTAACTCAGTGGGAAATACCACTATGCAATACCTCCAGAAAGATTAGTGGAATCTCACTTGAAGGCTGTTACTGGTAAGCTGATCAGCTTAGAGCAAGGGGAATCAATAGTTAAATATTCAAGCTTGGAGTCTTTTTAACTTTCTTTTTTTTTTTTTCTTTTTATTTCTTGTCCTCCCGTTCCTGAGCAGAAATACTTGCCTTGGTAACTAACGTGTGGATTAACTCACAGTTAAGAGGTTAAATTTTATGGAAGCTCTGCTAAAAGCCATGCAGAGTATTATCTGTGTGCTTGTGCCATTCCTTGTGTTTTCTGCTGTGGGCAACATTTTTTTTTAGTTTATGTAATTGGAATAATTGTAAAAGTTTAAGGTGATGAGTCAGGTATTTTAGCATCTTAGGGGAGACAGTTTAAAAAATATCCCAGCTGAGCTCTTCAGGTAGATACATCTGTTCAATGGAGAGGATGTCTGCCTGCTGCCTTAAGTTAGGGGTATTGTTTGCTATTGTTTAAAAATGAGATGCTGAATATTAAGTGGAATGTAACTACTGGAGTGGGAACAAGTACCAGTGACTGGAAATAGTGAAGAAATTGGTTGCTGCGTTTATGAAGTGAACGATTAAAAAATGATGCAGATGGGCAAATAAGAGGAAGCAAATCCATAGAATCTTTTTAAATGCTGAGTACTAAAATACGCAGAAATGTTGGCAATGCACACATTGACTGTGTAGGGTTGGAAAATGTTTATCTTGTGGTCTGTGTAATGTCACTTATGGTGGATTACTTCAAATGCATTAAGATCTCCTCCAGTGGTGGCTGCGAGTTTTTAACCCTCTTAAAAGAGCCCACACGTGGCTCGCAAGCTGCGAAGAGCCGCTTGGTTCGCCGTTTGGTCTTTGCCGACGGGAAGACTAGGAGAGATGAAGGAAGGTTGATGAACGATGGTTGAGGGTGTTGGAAATTCCTGAGGTTCACTGCAACCTGTCAACCGCTCTGCGTCCCAGAGGGACGCAGGAGGAGATTGCTGCGTTAATTAGTCTGGGGATTATGAGTTGGGATCTGTAGGTAGAACAGAGGTGGCGGCATGCTTTGTTTTGGTGCTGACTCTCTTTTGCCCTCTCTCCAAAGAGCCTCTTATCCTTTGGCCAGACACGTCTGATCACCCAGCAGGACATTCGTGCTTCCCTGGGGATGGAGGAGCTGAGGAAGGGGAGGCTTTAGCATCTCCTCCAGGGCAGAGGTGCGATGGGATGCTGA
>NW_009703940.1:144954-147011 GCF_000703405.1 Apaloderma vittatum | reverse complement strand
TGCTGAACCATCTGCTGGGATGTTTCGTTTTCTGTGTTCTTTTTTTTTTTATAAAGCCTGAGAACATGAAAACGGTGAAGTGTTTGATTCTTTAAGCGAATTGATTTCTTAGGTTTATCTCTTCTTTAACCTGATTTAAAACAGACAAACTAAAACAGCTTTAACAGGCAGAGGTTTTATGTTTATCAGCCATAGAGCAAACTGGCCTTCAAATGTATCAGTTCCTGGCTCTCACATTTTATCTTTGGGATTTTTCTTATCTCTTTTCCATTAAGTTCTGAAGAAAGCTGCTGAGGTCAGGAGGTTGCAGATAATGCTGCCATATTAAAAAGGGGTGGGGGAAGAGTTTGCAGTAGAAATGAGCATTTTGCTTAAAACTCTGCAGAATTGATTAGTTGAGGCTAAGCTGTGGTGGGAAAAGAGCATTGCTATGTGTGTCTGGGAGTTTCTGCCACTTCCAGACAATGCACAAGGTAAGTTTTTAAGTTTCTTTTATGTGCATTCATTGGTTTACAGGATAAAAAGCAAAGCTAAAGCTTTCAGAAGAAAAGGAAAGTAAACAAAACTAATTTAGTAGGAAGGAAGAAAATACAGTTAAGAATAGAGGCAATTTAAATAAAGTGTTTAATCCCTTCTAGGCTAGAGAGATTTTGGGGATAATGAGTAAAAACTTGAGAGATGCCTAAGTGAGTTAGTGGTTGCTGAGCTATAATCCTCGAGTTAAGGGAGACATACAGAGGATCAAGTCGCCTGTCGCCTTAACAACCCTTTAATTTAGCCTGCATCAGCCCTTTGACTTTGTTCATTGCACATGTGACAGAAGTCTGAGCTGGAATTACTTAAGGAGTGCACAAGTAGGTGAAGGTACAGGCTAAAATCAGCACTGCTGCTGAAAAAGCATTCCTATAACTGAACCCTTGAATTCTGAAGTGATTAAAGCCTTTGCGGGGGGGAAAACCTGCATTTGAGTTCCTTCAACTGTGCAGCCCCTGGCATCCTTTTGAGCATTTAAGCATTTTCGGCAACGTGCACCTCCTTCAATTAAAGATTCGTCGATTCTACGGAGATGTTCTGGGTACTCGTTAAGTTCACATGCACATAATTAGCGGTGTATGAAAAGCCTCTATTTGTATTTCTGTGCCGCCTTATAACAGGGGAAATAAGTCTTTTTTTGTCACAGGCTAAAGATCTTCTCATTTGTACTGAAGGGAGAAAGATGTGTATATGTTTACTTGACTAAATGACTCCCTGTTAGATCTGTGAGAAACTGGCTGGCTGAATTCATGCTGAGAACTCTTTTTTTTTTCTTCCCCCCTTCCATTACGGTGGGGTGGGTGACTGGGACCTGTACTTGGGCCAGCGCTGAAGCTGCAGAGCCCCGAGCTGCTGTACCCAGCCCTGATGAGCTCCGTTGCCATCGTGGCCCAGGTGCAATGGAAGTGCATTTAAATGTCTTTTTCTTCTTGACAAGATAAAGGGCAGCGGCTGCTCATGTGTAACACTTCTCCTGTTCTTGGACATTTACTTGTTTGTCTGTTCTCTACTCTTGACTAAGCAAGAGTTAGCTCTTGTCCCAGAAGTAGCTAAATTGATGTGAGCTGGTGTTACTTTCCTCTTCTCCCCCTGCTTTTGAGGGTCTGCTTTCTCATATAATGCTATGCCTGTTCTTGATTGTCTAGCATCTTTCCTTTTCTCAAAATTCTGTTGAAATCATAGTGGAAAAAGCCTTACAGAGAGCTAGCAAACAGGAATCAAATACCATTTCTGAAGTAATTGCATATATATGGTAGCTTTCCTTTTATATGTTTAGCTTAATCTGTTTATAGATCTTGCAGTTTATCAATTTCTCAGTCTAATTGTTGTAATTGTTGGATTCAGAGTCTCATGTTGACTATCTTTGCCATTGTATTGCTAAAGAAACTAAGAATTTCTACGGCTCTGGTAAAGAGCTGCATTTCTAATGCTTTAAAATCTGTAGTTTAGTCTACTTCAGCATCCTTTTTCCCTGATAAGTTTAAAATGCAGGCAGAAGTGGTGTTATGTCTGACCATGCTGTT
>NW_009703940.1:105546-144936 GCF_000703405.1 Apaloderma vittatum | reverse complement strand
TAGGGTTCCCTCCCATCTTTCCCTTTGCAGAAAAACAAAAGGTTGTTGGTTTCCTTTGCATTTTATTTTCTAGTAGGTTCTTTTCTGCTATGTAACGGTGGCTGGCACACCAAAACCCAGATACTGGAAGGTTTCTGCATTTTATCAGGTGTGCTTGTAGACCAGAAGGCCCTTCTGCAGATCTTTCTTTCACAACTTCCAAGAGGAACATTACTGTCTTCCATGTTCATTATTCATTTGAGTCTCAGCTTTGCACCTTAATCCAGATGACTCCAAAGCAGCTTCTTCATAGTCAGGCTCCTCGTAGAACCTGAAACAGCTTCTTGCTCCTGTGACAGAGCTCAGAAGCTGGGCTTAGTCTGCAGATGTCGCATGTGGTGCAAGGGAAACATCAAGGAAAACAAGTATGGCATGTCCTCTGTTAAACTGTATCTGGCTTTTAGGGCGAGGTTGGTTGGGAGGTGAGGGGAGGAGGTCTTGGTTTGGTTTTAAGGCTCCTTTCGTTGGTAGGAGGGCAGAATGACAGTGCTCAAGAGTTATCTGGCCCAAGTGTAACTTGAAAATTGTTTTGATATCACTTGCCAAATGCACTCCAGAGTTAAGAAAGGTGCATAAGCTCCTTATCTGAAGCTAAGCAGCTTAAGGAAGTTGCAAAGCTCCACCACCTCCTGCTGTTGAGCTGTTTTAATGCACAAGCTTCTCTTCCTCCAGCATCTCAATGTCCTAATGCTACAGATTTCAGTAACTTGCATAGTTAACTGCTCAGGCCTCTGTGTTAACCTGAAAGAACGAGTTCCCAGGCCTTTCACGTAGTTGTGATTTTAAAAAAAAAAAAAAAAATCAGAAAAATGTACGAAACTGATAGAAAATAGTGAGGTTTGAGATTAAACTTGAAGTTTTCTCCAGTCTGCTTTAATTCTGAAATGGGTTTTTGATTGCTTAATGCAGAGTAGGTATGAGTTCTGGTCTGGTTTGTTTGATCCCTGTAACTCCTTGTCATCTCATCAGGTATCTGGGAACCTTGGATACTGTCATGCTAGAAATTTCCAACTGCTTCCTCAAGCTTTTTTGTTTGTTTATTTTTACAGTATAACGTGAAAATCATTACTTATAAACCTCAAACATATGAATCTCTAATAGTATAAACATACTTTCCCTTTTCTGTCCAAGCATCCTCTCTTTCCAGCAGATAACAGTCTACAGTTATATTTTTAATAGAATGAGGCTTGGAATTTGTAGTTGATGTGTACAACATCATCCAGAAGGGGAAAATCATGTTTTTTCTCTGCAGGTATCTTAGCAAAATAAGCAGAAGAAAATAATCTCCTTTATCCTTACGGCCCTTTACAATATGGTAACAAAAGGAATCTTCTCCCAGCCCGTGTTTCCCTGCAGCAGGGAGGGAAGAATCAGCATTTCCACTGTTAAAAGTGCATCAGTCTGGGCAGTAAGCAGTGCAGACAGTTAACTGTCTGCAGTCCTGACTTAATTTTCCCCAAATTCTAAAATTCTAGTGATCCACACTTTTCCTTTCTGAAAGATTCAGCAACTTGGGCAACAAGCCTAATTAAGGTGGTAATGAACATATTCTTGGATTAATTTATCCCTGTACTTCCTGGGAAATAGGATTACATAGTGATTTGAACTTGCTAAATGGCACACGTGAAAAGTTGATTGATATACAAACAGGTATTAAAGCAGAACTGATTTTTTTAATTATTATTTGCACAAAAGAAATGTTAACATTGCCGTAATGTAACACACCTTTACATGTTACATAGGTTAAATACAACCCATAGTAGACATATGGAAAGCTGCACAGATTCATAGAATGGTTTGGGTGGGAAAGGACTGTAAACACCATCTTGCCCCAACTCCCCTGCCATGGGTAGAGGTGCCTCCCGCTAGACCAGGGAAAGATGCTGTGTTATTGTTAAGAACTGAGGAGTAGTGTCTATATTTCTTTTTTGTCCCTAGCCAAGTCACGTTTTCCTTGGGCAACAGAAATAACAATGACTTTTTTTTTGGTCATCTTAAAACTAGACTTTGACAGTGAGTGATGGCAAAAGGTGAGTTACGCAAAGTCACGCTCGGTGTTTGGGTGGATGTTCTGAGCGAATCCCCATCTCCTGGTTACCTGGCGGAGGGTGCGCTGAGCCTGTGTCCAGCTGCTGCTCCGTGTTGAGCTGTTTTAATGTACAATTAAAGGTTCCTCCCTCTCCTCAGGCAGCTCTCGGCTGCGTCCTGCACCGCTGGCTCCAGCCCCTGGTTACTTTTACAGCTGTAATGCCCGGCATGCTTGTTATTTGTGTAATTTATCTGGTTCCTTTGCGAATCCTCCTGAGTCCCCAATGATGTATTATTCTGATAAATTCCAACAAGTTTTCTCTGCATCATATGGAGGAATTTTAAAAAATGCAGCCCTTCTTTGGTTCACTGGAACATATTTTACACACCTTAGACTTATCTAACTAAAAGACGCCGGTGCTTCTAGAAACATAATCCCAGCAAGGCTTTGTCATCAGTTGTCACAGTTCTGTTGTGGTATTTTTCCTCTCCACTGTGTCAAATATATGTAGATCAAATTAATATTACAGGTATGTGAAAGAAGTCTTGAAAGCCCTCTTTAGCATTAGGCATTGAAAAATCCTGCTTAATGTACTCCAGAGTTAAAAAAGGTCTGTGGTCAGGTGAACTTAATGGTTTTGTCAGTCAAAAAAAAAAAAAAGCTCCCAAAGCCTTTGTGGAATTAAAATTACTTATGTTTTAAAAACATACGCATGATAGGCACAGCTTCAGGTACAAGGAGTTTTGTAGGTTCATTTCTACTTTATGTTTTTGCTTTAATGATGTCACTTAAAGCCAAACATGATATGTTCTTTAGGGCTACGTTTTGGCTTCAGTTTCAATTTTCACCTTCCCTCTCCTGTACAATGAAAAGGATGCAGAGCTGTCCCAAGTATTATAGTAATTCGGTGTCTTTCATGCTGTGTGCAGTATGTCCGACTAATCAAATTTTATGTTCAACTGAGATTAATTTCTCCTCACAAAGATGTGTAAGAACCCTACTAATGTACAGATTGACACACATGTACCCATTCTTCATAGAGGATCTTTCCCCTCGATCAAAAAATATGACGCAGAAGATGTTGATTTGGGTAGGAACACTTGGAAAGTGCTGAGCGCTATTCCCTTAGGTCCTAGGGGATTAGGGAAAGTGTTAGGTAGGACTGTCCGCGGGCCTTTGCTCCTTTGGCTATAGCACAGGCAAATATAAATTCAGTGAGAGATGGATGTTATGTAGCTGTTCATAAAGGGCTTCGGTTGTCTTCAGGCCTCTTCCTTCTTTTCCTGGCTCAAAACACAGCGATGTTGTTAAACTATATAAACAGTTTCCACTCAGTGCTTTAAATAAAAGGTGGTAGTGAATCTTGCTAAAGGGAGTAAAGCAGCTTGGCGGCTCGTGGCCCACTGCGGAAGGGCTGAGCTTTCTGGTTCAGTGGGTTTATTGGTTCTTAAAGAATTATGAATTTGGTTCGAGGTCATTTCTGGAAAAGTGCTTTCTCTTGGTCTACAGTACGCGATTAATAGCGAGAGCAATGCCAAGTGCATTAAGACGTGAAGTGGACCTTGGAGATCCAAAGAAAAAAAATATTCTGGGATCTGAGGCTTGTTGCTACTTTCCTGTTTAAACACAGTGGAAAAGAATTTTTTCCTCTGAAGAAAAGGAAAGATGGTATTTGGGAAGTGGAGCTTTTTGGTTAGCAAAGCTCCAAGTAGATTTTCTGAAGCTGTATTTCAAATTTACGTGAATGACTTTAGAACAATATTAGTATTAGGATGAAATAAAACTCCCAAGCCTTAGAAATTAAATTTATGTTTGTTTTTGCATCCCCTGGCCTAGTGTAAACTCAGTGTACTCATTCTGTGTGACTCCTCTGCAAGTTTGTTCTCCTGCCAGGGTGTTTTGTGTGGAGCTACTCTTAAATCTTTACAAACCAATTAACCTCTCTCCTTGTCTTCTTTTCCTTCTATGGTTTTTGAACCCCTGTCACATAGAGATTTCCTAATTACTCTTTAGTTCCTAAGTAAAGAAATTGATTTTTTTTTTATTTTTTTTTTTTAGTACTTTAGATGATCTTAGGTTCATTGTCACTGTGTGTTATCTCAGTGTAGCTCTCTGCTCCTTCCTGATTTGTTTGTGTGTGGTATTTTGGGGGTTTTTGTTGGTGGTGGTGTATTGGTGGGGAGTTTTTGTTTTTGTTTTTTTTTTGGGGGGAGGGGGGTTTGTGTATTTTTGGATTTTGTGGGGTTTGTTTGTTTGTTTGTTTGTTTTTTACCACAGCTGTCAAGCTTATCCAGCAAAGCCAATGTCATCTTTATCACATCTAGCCTTGTACTGATTCTTAAAGAGATCTTGTTCAGTAATTTAAGCACTGTATTTTGTCAAGCTCTCTTTTTTTTAACAGCTTTATTACATGGTCAGAATAAAAGTGTTTTACAGTTGTTTGGCTAAAAAATCCAATACTTTTTTTTACTGCTTTTTGTGGCCATGAATTGCCTGTGGTTGCATACATTAATCTTAGGATAGACCCTAATATTATTATTCTAATATAAATGGAGGAAAACTTAATTGAACTTCAACCTCTAGTATTCTGCTTATTTCTATTTATGGTCTTATGCTGAGGCTCAGTTTCCTGTGTGGAGGCGTGAGTAATGAGGATACCTAAGTAATAATGGTAGTCTCTAAATTATGAAAAACCAAGACTACCTGCTGCCATTTCATTTTTATATTTATTTTTTTCCCATGTATTTTCCATCACAGAGGTCTGCGTACTGTCCTCTTCCAGTGGTGAGTAACAAAGCAAGCGTTTATCTAAAGTAATGCTGCGATTAATTTTGCAGTAATGAAGGGGAGCAGGGCTGTGTGGGGCAAAACAGAGAGGAAATAAGGGATGGGAAAGTGTTCTGTTAAAGTAAAAATAAGAATTAAAAACCCCACATGTGTTCTGTGGTCTTAATAGTCACCATAAAATGGTTCAGTTCTGTTAAACAGTGCAAGCTAATCAGCTGTGCTACTCAACTGAACATCTCTGGTTTTGTCATGTTCTCCAATGGATATTATTCTGCCTGTTAGTTTAAGCGATTTTTTTTTTTTTTTTCCCTGTTGTAATCTCACTTTGAGGTTAATGATTCTTGCTACTAGTTTGAAATTTGGCTGAAATGCAGTATTGAAGTTTTCAGGCAGTAGCTCATGGTTTGTTTTTTTTTAAACAAAAACTTTGCATAAAAGTATTTGAGCCTTTTATTTCTATTCATAAGGGAGGAAGGTCTCTCGGGCTGAATAACAAAAGTGAAACTTCATAGACATCAATGCAGATTAAGCTGCCTTGGTCTCAAGAAGTAGAAGGGGGGAAAAAAGTACTGAAATGGGTTCAGCTATAACCATTCAGCTGTGACTTTGAGCTTTTCTTTCCTTTCACATCAGTGCTCGGTGCTGCAGGGGATTATTTTCTTGCATGTGACTTCAAGTGAGATAATCACAGACAGGATAGATTAAGGGTACCTGTGGCTGTATCTCCTGAAGCTCAGTTCCTTGCTAAAATTGGCACATTCTTCTGTCAAGCTCCTCCATGCCCAGGCTATAGATAGTTCAAAAGAATAAGGCTGGTAAGACTGTATATAAAATGTAAATTCCACAGTTTTTACTTTTTTAACCTATATACTGGAAGCATATATGGCACTTTGCCCTCTTGATATCTTACTTCTTGGGAATTAATTTTTCTTTTACAGTTAAACAGAGACAAACAGAGACAGTGACACCTCACTTTTGTCTACCGTGGCGAAACCTATAGATGTCTACCAGGTAAAGACGAAATAAAAAAAGGGTCCTCTATGTTCACCCATGGGCTTTCCCTCTGTTCGTCTGGCCACGAGGCAGAAAAGAAATCTGTGGGGTCTGTTTCAGGTCAGTTTGCCTTTGGGTCGTGTCTCCCTCTTGGCTTCTGCTCAGAAGAAAAGGGAAACAAGGTAGGTTTAGACTAGACACTAGGAATAAGTTCTTCACAGAAGGAGTTGTGGGATATTGGAACAGGCTGCCCAGGGAGGTGGTTGAGTCGCCATCCCTGGATGTGTTTAAGCATCGCTTGGATGTGGTGTTGGGTGAATGGTTTAGCGGTGAGCTTGCAAGTAGCGTTAATGGTTGGACTCAATGACCCCAAGGGTCTTTTCCAACCTGGATGATTCGGTGATTCTGTGAAACGTGTGTGAGGCTTCTGGAAAGAAAAAATTCCCATCGCTGCTCACATGGCGCACTGTGTCTCACCAACAATTTTGCATCAATTTTAGATCAGTTTTGGTCTAGGGGTTTTCTCTCGTTGATACTGGTCAAGAGAAATACAGCATAATAATAAAATACTAAATTCACACCTAGGTGTAAGTGTACAGATGTGCCAGAGGACCCATGTAGGGGGTGATCATCTGCTTTTCACGTTGTATAATACAATTTTTGGTTTGGGTGGTTGATGTATTATCCTTTGTTATGACTCCCTGCTAAGTAATAGGTTGAATTAGTGGTTAAAAAAAAAAGAGACACAAAAAAAAAATGCAGAGAACCTGGCCATCAGACCTTTGAAAAGTTATGCAGGAAAGACTGTGCTTTCTTTCTCTGAATAAATTGGCCAGAGAAGTCTGCGTTAAAATGTATTGTTAAAGAGTTTGAAATATGAAATCTTGGAGACTTTTTTTCCATTTAAAATGAAACGTCCTTTGTGGGGAGCCACAAGGCCCATGGTGACTTTGGGGGGAGAGGTGCAGGTGAAAGCCAGGCCCTTACAGGCTCTCATCCTCAAACTTCCTTGAGGAATTTTTTCTTTTTCACTGGAAACAAAGAAGTAACTGTTTTCTAGGAAATGCCTGCTTAATGCAACATACAGGTTGTATTTTGAGTTGTAGTTGGTGTTTTAAGTACCTGCAGCGTCAAGGATTTGTTGCCTGCCTTGAGTTACACATATGACAAGATGCCATTAAAACTGAAGGAGTTTTCTTGTAGGTACTTATGCTTAAGTGAGGCTTTTGGAAGGAGGAAAGAGAGGGTGAGAAGGAAGGGATTTTTCTGTTTGGCATATTATTAGATTGTTACGTGTATCTGAATATATAGCAGTACATAAGTGTTTGCATATATGCAAAAAAATCCCTGACTGTCTTTGTCAGCTATAAAGTTATTAGACACAGAATGATTCATCTCGCATGCTGCAGTTTAAATTCTTGGTTTAAGGCAAAGTTTAACGAGAAAGAAATGTTGAGCTTCTGTAGTCTCTTGCAGTGAGAGAGACCAGAAAGACAAAATTGTGCCTTTTCAGCACTCTTTTGGGGACTAAAGAGTAGCAATATCTGTTATGGGGAGCTTTGTAAGTCAGAGTAACTTCTTTCTCAGGAAAAGTTAGTTAAACAGGGTTTGTTGGTGTAAATTTTGGTGCGGTCTGTATTTCTGAGTTTTGTGTGCTTTTTAGTGGCAGCACTCTAATAGAGCAAAATATTGTCAGTGCTTTTGAAGTGGATTGACTAGGTCTGGTGACATTTAGTGGTCTGTCTGTCGTCAAGTGTTCTGTTTTTAAATTTTGTTTTTTCTAATCTCTGTATTGGGAGAGAGTTTAGGAAGTGTTTGGGGATTGTGTTGCGTTTTTTTGTTTTGTTTATGCAAGTGCCTGAAGAAGGTCTGCTGCTACTCTGGGACACTTCTTTGCTCACTAGAGGAACTACCTAAATTTCAGTTATTGGGATTTGAACCTCATCTCAAGGGTAGGATAAGTCTTGCTCACCCTCTACCCTGATTTTATGTGGATATCGAGCTTCTGTATGGGAGAAAAATGAGGGAAAATGGCATATTTAGTTTGAAAAACCCCAAAAACTAGATGATATTGCTGTAGGCAGTAGGGTTACTGGAAATTCAGTGGTCTTAAATTTTTGACAAAGAGGGAACTACTGACAAATTGCTGTGGGTGACCCTCAGCACCAGGTCATCAAGCTCTGGTCAGCACTCGTGGGGCTCCCTGGTCCCGAGAGGGGATGTTAGAGCCTGCTGGGACAAGGTGAGATGTACAGATCAACTCTGCTCTGGCCAAGGAAGATCAAAGGGACATGATGTACACAATGGGAAGAGGTGAGTTACATTTGGGCAACTGTGCAGGCTAAAAGCTTTTGAAGTTTTGATTTGTAGGAGATGGAACCAAAGGTGTTTTGAAAGAAATATGTCACCAGAGATCGCTCTCTGTGGGTTAATACAAAGGATTCTTTACAAGACAAGGAGGAATGGCTAATAAAAGTAACCCGAACTGCCAGAGCTCTGTCTTATTTCCATAGACTAGGTGTTGGCTCGTCAGCAACATCTCTTGCCATCCCAAGGCTGGCCACGGTCATATTTGACCAACTTCATATTTGATTTTTCCAATAGCCTTGATTTATATATCATAATTCTAGAGCCTGAGATTATTTTGAAGTGATTTGTCACACCTTGTCATCTGGGTTCAAAGAACTCCCGACCTCTGCAAGTACTTTGTCTTGTAATGCCTAGTTGAAGGTGATGACCCCTATGTGTTGGCAAAAGGGTTTCTGAAATTGCTGAGTTACAGAGTGAAGGCCTCAGGCATAAGAATTATAGGATAATAACAGAGGAAATACTTTTTTTTTTTTTGATGACAGGTCTCTCTTCTGGGAAAATAAGTAAATAAGGTCTTTTATAGTTGGTTCTTGGTTTGCAATATTGTTATTCCAAGAAAGGCAGAATTTATGGACAGACCGCAGGTCATGTCATCGAGGATGCATTGCAATTTTAACATTAGAGTGTGTTAATTGTAGGGGTTTGAAATGCAAGAGGCTGTTGCACTGGTGTTGTGTAGCGTGGGTTGGGAAGGCATTTAACAACCTGCTGAAGTCTAGAGGAATGTGTCTGTATAACAGTGACAAATGGAGGTGTTTAAAGTAGCAGCAGAGGTTTAGCTTTTGGCGATGACTGATGAATATATATATAGTTAAATTTTAATAACACTTGTAGGGAATTTCAAACTTTTCTTTGTGCTGAATAGACAAGATTCCTGATTACTTTCAATAAGGACTTTTTACCGAGGAGTTTCAGCCTGAAGGCTTTGGTGCACTCTAAAAATGCCCTGTCCTGCTGTATGATGTGGAAGTACAATTTTGGCACTGAAGGTAGGATTTTACTTGGAAGCTGGAAGTGAACTTGATGGTAAGTAGGGCACACAAAGTCTGTATGCAGATGAACACTGCAGCAAACCTGCAAGTCTGCTCCTCGGGGCTTGGGAGTCATCCCTCGGCGGTGAGCCCAGGATCCGGGCTTGGATCTGTGTTGGGACCGTGGTCTTTGCATTTGAAACCAAATGTCGTGGTTGATGCCTGTGTAGTTAATTTGTCACAGCAGGTGGTTTGTCTAATAGGTGTCACAATTTTATTTCTTCTGGGCACTTGCTTGGATTTTTTTTTTTTTTTTTAAACCTTCTTCAAAATTTTGTGGAAAGAAAACAGCAAATATGTTTCTTTGTTTTTGATAAGCTAGTTGGTAGCAAACTGTGACTGGCTGGACAGAAAAAGCAGATAGTATCAAGATAAGTTTTACAGTGCCAAGAGTGAACTTTTGTGCAAATATGCCTTATCTTGTCAAGTTTTGTGTTTACTTATGTGTGGATGTTTTGTGAAGTAATACAGAAAAGAGCAATATGATTTTAATATATATATTTTGTCTTAGAAAAATTAACCTGCCCTGTCAATGTATCACCTTCACTATACCAGCACCCAAAATAGGCATAATTTAGTTTTTAATGGTAGTAACTAAATATACCATCAAACTTGCCTCACCTGGTTTGGAATAGGTCTTCCGTGTACTTTGGGTCTGGAGTTGCTATTGCTTAAAAGACTTGCTAATATAAATTGTGTCACGTAATTGATTAAATTGAAAGAGTTAGAAGAGATTCTGATAAAATTCCCCTGTAAACTTAGGGAGAAATGCCAAGGTGGTTCTGTTGTGAAGTATTCCCATGGATGTCCCAAAACTGATCAAGGTGGGCTCTCGCCACAGGTGCTGACACGTGAAGACCTCTGGCTGGATTTAAAGCGGCTCCCAAATTGCAGATACACAAACTTGTGGATGGTGGTGGTCTTAAAGTAGGATTCCTGAGGACATAAAATTAAGAAGTGACATTTATATTTATTTTTTTTATTTTATTTTTTTTTTGCAACTTCACTACTCTTGTTGATGTGGAGTAACTCCCTGTGGTAGAAAGCTGAGCTGAGTTAATTTCCTTTAGCCATTATAGCTCTTAAGTGGAAAAACTGCAGAAACAAAGTTCAGTAAACCCTGTTGTGTGTATTCTGAGGGGGTCATAACATCGTGACAAATGAGAGGTGTGAAGCAGGGAAGCTCGGTGACGTTGCAGGCAGCTGAGTATACAGGGAGAGCAGGCATACAGTTACTACCGATATTCCTTATTTTGGTGCGAAAAGGAGGGACTGAAGTATAGGGCTAGAGAAGATGCTCTGTGACCCAGCCCCACCTGTGTGGTCTGTGTGCTGGGGAGATTTAGATCAAGTGCAAAGGGTGGGTGGGCAGGTGAATCAGGGGACTCTGGCTGAGAGTCAGTAAGTGCAGTGAGACAAGAGAAGCTGTAGTGAAACTCCGCAGAACAGTTGCTGGTTCTTCAATTTTAAGCTTTCGCGAATTAATTTTAAAACTTCGCTTAAAACTAAGTGTCTGCTAATGATGCACCGGAGAGGGCTTTAATCCTGCTCAGCACTCGATCGTGGTGAAGTTCCTCTTAAAACTTTCCTCCTCCTTTTGCAGCCCAACTTCCCGGGGATGATCTATCTATGGCCGATATCCCTCCGGGGACGGGAGCGCTGAGGAAGAGCCACAGGCAGCCTCAGCACTGCTGCCTGCGAAGGCTGCTCCTAATGAGTGGTGCTTCCATGCAACTCTGGAACTGAGATCTAATGAGACCCCAAAGGAGCCGGAGAAACCCCGATTCTTCCTCAGAGCACCATTTGAAACCTTTCCTTTGGAACAAGCCACGGTATTATTGCTTAGCAGGTTTTTTAACTCTGTTCTTTGTCGTGATTCTTCAGCTTTTAACTGGTTAGTTGGTACTTATTTACAGTCTTTCCAGGTGTATTAGAGGCATTTGCATTTCTTTCAGGAGTATGCTGTGAGCACTGCCTCTGTAATATTCAGTAGTTCTGTGCTTTGGTTTGTTTGGTTGGTTTTTTAAAGCCTGTCTGATCTCTAAATAACTCTGACACCTTAATTGCTAGGTTTGCCCATTAATTAATTCAACTCTGAAATCATCCATTTCCTTCAACTGCCGGAAATCCTTTCTGAGCTATTACCATGAGTGCATCAATGGAAAAATAACAGACAGAAGTTTGATTTTTTTTTAAATAAATAAATAAATTCTGCAGTCAGCTCTGACACTACATATGTCTGTGCTTGACTTGATCCTTCTGAGCTGGATTCGTCTCAGCAGAGACAAATCCAAGTCAACTGGGCTGTCTTGATATTGAATCAAAGTCCAGAGATTAGCTAGAATTAAATCGAGACCAGCCTGATAAATTATATACCAAATGTAGTCCTTCTGTAGTGATTTTTTTCTGTTTGGGGTTTTGAAAGCATTTTTTAATTTATTTTTTTTACTGAGCATGGAAAAAGTGTGTAGTTACTGTACGAAGCTAGAATATTTTCATCATGGCACTGGTTCCTTTCAGTCTCAGAGTAGGGACTGGAAGAGTTAGAGGCTCAATTCAGTGATGTGGAAGACAATTTTTTCACAGCTGTTACTTTCATTTTGAGGGGAATAAGAAATGGGTATTGCCTCTAGCCCCTCCCCACCCCCTCCCAAAAAAAGGCAACTTGGAGTTGCTGAGGGATATTCCACAGTAACCCATGAATCGGTGCATCTTCTTTCTGTAATGCCCTGTGGAAATGACTTTACCTAGAGTGTTAATCTCATAATTAGCAAGATGAGATTCTGCTAATTCTTTCCCTTTGCAAAGGTATGCTGACCTCTAGTGTCAGGACATCGGTTCATTTGCTGGCTTGTGGTTTGCGATCAATACGGAAAAGTAAGTTCTAGGTCTCTCGCTCTCCTGAGTTCCAGGAATTTCTGATTACTTCAGACTCAGTGATGCTACCGATTCCTCCAGCTCGTACTTGAAGTTTAGCTTGAACTCGTCAGCCAGATCTGACAGGATCCCTTTCTATATAGAGAGATAAAAATCCTGTCTTTGCAGAGCTACTGCTTTTAACACTTGACTCTGAGTAGTAAAAATTAAGGTCACTGAATAAAATTACTGACTCTGGAACCTCTGTCGAATTTTCTGTTTTTTTTTCCTAAGACATTCTTGTCCGTTTATTATATGATCTGAAAGTTCATAGGTTTTGGAAGGCTAATATGGAAGGAAGAAAAATCAAGTTGAGAGTTGGTTTGGGTTTTTTATGTGTGGGCTTTCATTCATTGTGATTTGGCTGGTGGGTTGTTTGTTTCTTTCCTCACTGTCCTGTAGTTGTCTTCAACAGACATCTCGGAGGAGCTCAGGAGAACTTAATCGTCTCTGAAAGTCAAAGAAATCTATAATAAAGTAATTATTTTTTTTTCCTGGTGTGTTTGTACCACTTACAGGTTTGCTTTCTTGCTGCTTTGAAGTGTCTTTGACTTCTCCTGAAACAGAGCACTATGTAATTCTAGGAAGCTTTCCAATTTTAAAAATGTATTTCCTCTTACACGTTCTGTGCATTTTACTTTGTTTCTTTACCACCTTTTTCCAACCTCAGCAGGTGCTGCTTGTCTTTATTCTTTCTGGCCTTTACATACAGAGTGCTGAACTTCTGTAGGGGTTATTTAAGTCCAGTTTATTTCCAAAAGTGCCCAAATGATGTTGTGAATCTGCCCCTTTGCTTGTGTAAAACCGAAGGGGAGGTAAAATTATTCTTTGCTATTAATATTGCATTACTCTCCATTTGTAAGACTGGACATATTTCAAGTCAAATGGCAAGGAGCTGGGGCTTTTTTTTTTTTTTTCTTGTGTTCTTCGTGGCCTATTTCTGAATGTGACTGATCTGAAAACCAGCTGGAGTTATGTTGGAGCTCTGAAGGTGAGAAGGATGCTCTACATGGTCATTTGCATTGACAGTTAATAGCTTTGATGCAGATTATTCTATGTGCTATATAATCGGGATGTGTATATTATGAAAAGTCGCTGCAACTTTTCTATTATAATGGATTTTTGTCTTTTCCTGCTGATGGAAATCTAATTTTTTAAATTAATACAGTAACCTCTTCCTTAAAAAAAAAAAAAATACAGTAAAGCTGAGTTGCAGTGGTACTTGATACTCAATTTTGGAGCAATTCCAAAGCAACAGGATTACTCCACTGCCAAATTGTCACTATATAGGCAGCCTAAAACCATCCTCCAACTTGTCAGAGGTGACCTAGGTGTGAGAAAAAGCCTTCTTTTTAACTGCTTTTCTCTAATGGGAAGGCTGTTGTTCAACAGTGAACTGAGGAAAAACATCAACAAGTTCATACTCTGGTGTTAAATGGGTGTGCGTATGAATTTGCATCTTGCTTGGTGAGGAACTGACATGGTAACGAGCATAAGGGTACATTGATCTGGCTTAAAGGTATAACTTTGAACACTTGATTTGAAAATGAAATTTTGGGTATTCAGGAATAGATGCTAGATGAGGAAAATCTTGCAGAACAGAAAGAAAATGAAGCATTTAAAGCAACTTCAATTTTACAAGGTTAGCTAGTTGATAACTACCATTCCCTTTTAGATATTGAAATTTGTTAATATATAATGCAGGCAGAGATTGGGATGTATTTTTGTGATTTTATACTCGCATGTAAAACGCATCAATTTTTATTTTTTTTTTAGCTTCTACCGAAGCACTTCTTTCTGGCCTGAAATAGATCTATCAAGTTCTTCTGCCCAGAGCGCTTCACAAAACCAAATTAATTTAGCTTTTCCATTGTATTTTTTTTTTTCCTTCTAAGACTGCAAGAAAACTGACATAGAAGTGTGACCTACTTTAATATTCCGCTCCACCTCCTCCCCTCTCCCCTTCCTGCCCTTCTGGCTATCCTCACTGCTCAGGGCAAACATTGCAGCTATAAAATTGCAAGTTTCCATGAGCTTGGGATGGTGATGCTTAGGCATGATTTTTAAGCTTTGCTGCCCAAAACCTAAGGATGTCCTATGGAGTCTGACAGCTGCGGGAGCAGCAGGACACTGTCCTGGACAGGGTTTCGTTGTCGTGGCTCCAGCCAGGGCTGCCCAGGGATAACCCTTCCCTAGGGGAAAGTTTTGCAGATAGCCCTGGGAAACACCAGATCCAAGTTTTCAATTTCAACAAAAAGTATTTTCCTATTTTCTGTTTGCTTTTGTTTGGTTTGAGGTTGGCTTTAATTTATTATTTTTTTCCTTGAGATTCAGAGTTCTTGAGCTGCAGGTCAGGCATAAAACAGGGTGTGTCTTCCTTTACCTGATCTCTTTAGTATTTGCATCTCACCTCAGTTATGGCTTCAAGAAGGGAAGAATTACAACATTGCTAAAGCACTGCTGTGGGTTCTCTAACATGCAAGCTCACCAGAATTTGTGGTACTCACCCGACTCCTTTTGGAAATTGGTAACATTTTAGTTGAGTGTGCTAAATTTACTCTGCTCTTAGTCCCTGACACCTGTGTGTGGTTCCTTAGGCTGTGTGAGCCCAAGAGCTGCCTGGGGGTGGGATATCCCTCTCTCCACTTCCAGGTCTGTGGGAGTTGCTGTACCCCAGCAGTGAGCTTCCCTCTTGGAGCAGCTTTGCTGGCAGCAGATACCTGCCGAGCGGTCAGTACCTATTGACAGAACTGCCAGGGTTTGCTTTTGCTTATTTGCTGGTTTAGAAACACACGAAAAAAGCAGAAAGCGATACCTCTGGTGGTACAGAGGAGAGGATGTGCTGTCAGCACCGTGGGTGTGCCCTGCGTGAGCCCAGGATTGCTGGATGAGAAACATGGTGGTTTTGGGGGCAAAGAGCCATGAGATGCTTTTTTGGAGGGAGATTAAATTCTCCTGGTGAATCACATGGAGACATATTAGAGGGGGCCTTCTGTGTCATCTCTCTTTCTGGGGTGCTTAGGTTGAAATTCGGACACTTAAGTTTCTAATTTCTAATATTTGGGTAAGTTAACTCTTGTGCAATATGGTTCACTTGGAAAAATCAAGCTCAGACATCTCTTGCTCAGAAATAAGAGTTGCTTTCTTGACCTTAATATTTCTGTGCATTGTTTGGAGGCTAATTCCAGAAGGAACCATTTGGTCTGTGTGCTGCAGAACCTCCAATTTTGCCCAGCTACCCTTCCTCTGAAGAAAGAGGATGCTGTGGAAGTGACATGTGCAAAATAGAAATGCCACAGTTGTCATACAACGTCAGAAAATTTTCTTGAAAGCCCTTCTAGGTAAAAATAAAAGTACAATAACAATGTAATACCCAGGCCAGTAGACCTTGGCAAACCATTCATCATCTAGCCAGTAACAAAGGTAGGAGGGGAAGCTGGCAATTTAGTTGATATTATATCACTATGCCTGACGCACTTGAGCGTAATCTGCTCACTGGGAGCTTTTTTGGTTGCTAGATCTTCCCCTTCAGACTTCTGCAGTGCAATTGTGCCTATTGAGTATGGAAAATAAAGTAAAATGTTGGACATGGCTTTAATTAAATTGATTACTGCACATCTTCGGATCGCTGCTAGCGCGGGGTATACAAGGCAAGCTGTTCCTGTGTGCAGTGCATGGAACTACGGTACTTCTGAGTCTGATTGCCCCTCCTGTACTCTCTCTTCCTTTATAACAGCTGTTTCTTACAAATAAATGGATGCTGGAGATTGGTGAAAAGTAGGAACTACAAAATCAACTCATCCGTCAGCTCTGCTACTGCAGAGTTATATAACATTCAACACCTCCTGAACGTACCTAAATGTGGTACGTGTGCCCTTCTGTTGCGGGTTAAGTCACAGGGAAAGAAGAGGAACAACAGAGCATCTGTGAACTTTGTATTTATTAATGTGCTTTAACAATGAAGCCGTTTCTTGGGGATTGTCATGGGATTCAGTTTTATGTTTGTTCTTTTAACAGGCTAAACCTTGCCACCTGGAAGATTAAACATACAGTTCACCTGAGACTGAGCCAGAATTACTGAGTTTAGGAGACTGAAGATGCTGCTGCTGTGGAAACAGCTGTTCCTAGTGTTTGTTGGCTGTCTTGCAGGTAATATTGTACATTAATGTCTGACTTCTCGTTCAGAGCTATGCATAAGTCACCAGATTCCAGATTTGAACTACAGAGGCTTTGAAATGCATCTGTCATGTAGAGTTTAGAAACCAAGCATGCAATACATCTTAAATAATATAAAATATGAACAGTGAATGAATTAAAATAACCCTTTTCCTCCAAAGTTGCTGCACAAGACTGTGCTTTCAAAGCAAGTAGAAGATACTTGAGTACATTAAGAATGTTGGCCATAATGCATGTACCATAGGTGTGCTGATTTAATACTGCAATCTGTGTTTTTTCTTGAACTGGAAATTTTAAATTCTTGCTGTAACTGGGGACGATTGCTGCAACTTTTGTCAGAGCTTGGTTTACTTCAGAATGGGTTTAGTTCTGAGGAGTAACAACTAGGTTACCACTGTGCCAGTTCAGCAATTCAGACATTTGCTTTTCTCACTCCACTAGACAATAACCAAGTGTTTGGAACGTGTGTGGCTGTTCAGGACCTCTCTCTCCTGACTCCTCTGAGTTGTTTCTCTTTATCAAGGTCAATGCTCATAGCAGCAGAAATTTCTTGCTGGTCTTGGTGATCTCTGTGTTCCACATGCGTTCTGCTTGAGCATCCTCAGTATCGCCAAGGTGCGTGTGAGAGGGAAAGGAGAGGCTCCCAGTCTGTCCTCAGGTGGATTCTGGGTGACTTTTGTGCACGTTGACATCGCCGGGGTTGCAAAGAGCAGCTGTAGCTGGCAGAGCCCAAATTACCTACATGCATCCTCTCAAGAACAGCCCCTGCTACTTGGGGAAGGAGGGTAGCATATATGCACGTGTTTCAATTAAAACATGTAAATCAAATGGTTTCTAGCCTCGATGTGTTGTGAACAGATGCATTTTCTTTGCGACAACTCTAATGCAGGGATGGATAGAGAGAGACCTTGCTGCTGCACCTGGCCTGTGCAGTCACCCGGCCGTGATGGCTTACTGATGCTGCGGCGTGTGCTGTGCCAGCCTCTCCTCTCATCCCCCTCCTCCTCTAACCACTGCTTATGTTCTGGCTGCCCTCAGGAGGAGTGAATTCCTGCATGAGGTGCACAGAAAGGTAACTGTAAGGTACAGGGGTTTAGCTTTGTATGGAGACTCGGAAGGTCAGAATTTGCTTTTGGTGTAGTCAGAAGCTTAGAAGAAGCAGAATCCGCATCGTTAAACCAACCTGTAAAGTGAAAGGTGCTAATATTATCTCTATCGAATCCAAACATTTTTCTAAAGACAAATACCAAGGGAATTAAAAATAAGCTGTTTGTCCTGCAGGACTACTATACGGATTGCTTGCTGAAAGAGGTCCTGGACATTTCTGACGCTGAAACAATCATAGGATATTTACACAGAATTATTGGTCAAAATAGAGGGGCTTTGCTTTTCTCCCCTTTATACTGCTGGGAGCAAAATTACCTTTTTAATACCGCTTTTGAGTAGATACAGTCTTCCTGCTGGGTCCGTGCTTTCCCTGTGCCAGTCTGTGCCATCCTGCTGCAGTGGCCTAAGCTGTGCAGTAAGTGTGCCTCCCTCTGAGCCCATGAAAATCCCAGAGCAGCGAGGGAGAAGGCATCAGGGAGCCACTTACCTATGGGAGGATCAGAAGTAGTGTTTTGTGGCATTGCTGGGTGCTGCTCTTGTACTTCGAGCTCTTCTCTTCTAGCGGCAAACCTGTGCAGCAGCGGCATGGGAAGGTGGGAGCATCCTGGAGCATCCCAGCCAGGGCTGTGCCTCTCTTTTGCGCTGCATCTGGCAATACCTGAAGCTGAAAATGTGTTTGAAGTCTTAAAAAGACGTGAAGGATACAAGTCCTCTCTCTGTCATGTCTACTGCTTCATCTCTGTTACCGATGGGAAATTACTGACAAGGCCAGTTAGCCGCTGCTGCATCTCAGTGGGCACAGCTTCACAAATGTCAGCAAAATAATTTGTTGTAGCAGAACGTATAGACAGTCTTCTGAATCTCTTGTACGTGGCTCTGAATTTCTAACCCTTCAGTACAGCTGTTAACAAATAGGATATTTCCTTTGAATAACAGGAATATAGACTTAGTCAGACTGGTTTTTTTTAAAAGATTAGTTAATGTAGGGTACTGGAGGGAGGGAGCCCAAACAAATGAAGTCCAAACATTAAAAATTCTTAGCTACCTAAAGATTTTTATTTATTTTTTTTGAAGTATAGTCCTACTGGTTTTGTTCTGCTGGATATTGGTTTTGTGACATTTACATTGCAATACTTAACTAAAATGTATCAATAATTTTCACAAAATAAGTCTCATATTGATGATCGGCAACATGCATGATAATTGTAGTAGAATAAAGGATTTCATTATGTTACTGTTCTGTGAGGACTGATGCAAAAAAAAAACAAAAAAAAAAAAACACAAAAAAGAAGGCCCAATTCTTAATGTTAAAATTTTGATAAGTTTTTCAGTTGATATGAGGTAAAGAAGATAAGGACTAGTAACTTTATCTTGCTGTAGTTTTTAGTTACATTTGTACAACTTAATAGCTATCCTTTAAATCCTAACAAATATCTGAGCTACAGCTAGTGTAGGAGGGGAAGGCTAAAACCCCCAATATTTCGTTCACTGATAACATAGAGTATTGAAAAATGACAATTCATTTTACCTGTATTGAAGTTGTATGTTTTTAAACTCCAAAGCATGCAATTTTTGTGGCTTAGTGTCTTGAATTTAGATTTTATTTTTTTTTTAATTGATAAAACCCTTTGAGATAAGCATGAGGTAGCATTCAGACCCAAGAGGGTAGGCTTACTCTTAAAAAGCACAGGGCTCTCCTTGTCTCCCAGGCGCTGCTGATGTGTTCTGAGCAGCAACACGGAGAACTCTCTAAACATCACTGACTGGAGAATTGCAAACAAGTATTTGGAGTGTGAGCTGCAACATCTGCAGAACCTTTTACCTTGGTAGTGGTTCATGTGGAGAAGTACATAACCTCCGTCTGCAAGGATGAAAGATTTTTTTTTTTTTTCACCCCTATCTGTTGAAGGACTTTTTAAAAATCCTTTAATCTTTCTTCCATTGTTATTTCATGTCATCTCAGTTCTTTTTGGTCATATTTACAGACAACTTAGATGAAAGCAAGTTTTGTTTTTGCTGCCTGTGAAGGGTAGCCTTACGGGTAATGGGAAGGTTTCTTATGTTAAGCTGTATTAAACCACGTGTACTAAATGATTTCCTGGGGAGGGAAAAAACAACATCTGGTTGTAAATATGTGGTTCTATGCAACCATAACTGCAGAAAAGCACAGTATGAAAGGGATGATTTTAGCTGCAAATTCAGCAATTCATGTTTCTCAAAGGAAGTTCATTTTTTTCAGTAGCAAGGTTGGCATTTAGGATCCTGGAGTTTGCTAACAGGGAGATTGATTGTTATTCAACTAATGGCTCTTCTACTACTAGTATTCTTAATTTCCAGTGACCATTGCAGTAGCAAGGAAGATGTTGCTGACATTTTGAAGTGCAAATGATTCTGGTCTTCAGTAAGACCGTCCTCTTCCTGTGTTTGTCCTGTTAGCCCGGCTTGGCATCTATTTAAGTTCATCTCCATCCAGTTCGGGAATGTCCCAGATGTCAGCATGGTAACCATGGCGAGCTGGTAGATTGGAGGACCAGCAAAAAACCTCTTTTCCACATTGCCAAAAGCCCAGATGGTTTGATGGAGCTGGACTGCTTGGAAGCCTTGAGCACCCGTAATTGATATATGTATCCCTGACTTGATGTTGCTATATTGCTGTCAGTGGGATTGTTGCTTGGAGTTACAGTCAGCGCTTGCACAGACAAGAGTTTCTGAGCCAGATGCAATTTGCTGAAAAGCCTGAATTGAGCATTTCCACCTGCCTAACCCATCTCACTCGAAACTCTGCAGAAGGTCTCAATCCTGACATAACAGTTCTGCTGTTTGGAGACTGGGCACATGTTTCATGCTGGCATCACCTGTTTGCTTCAATTGCTTGAATGTTATTTGTAGATCTTTGGAACAGCTTCTAAAATCCACTTGTGAATCCTGTGGTTGAATTTATTTCAAGACAGATTTTAGTAAGAGCATGCTCCAAATGTAAAACAAGTTGTTGAACAGTTTTGAGAATATTAACCTATCATTAAGATAGATCAGCAAGTATTTTGACTTTAGAGAAAGCAAATTTTCTTGTGCTCTGCTTATAAGCAGAAAGACAATTCTTTCAAGACCTGTCTGCAGTTCAGTGTTCTGAAATAACATCAGAGCCACAGAAATGGAGATGCTGCTGATACTGGCTTATAAACCTTGGCATTCTCTGTCCTTAGAGATAGTGCATTTCAAACTCGTTCCCTTAGTGCAGTGCCCTATATTGAATAGCTTTTTGTTTATCCTGTGTGAATCTTCACAGTTCATCAAAGTGGGGATGTGAAAGTAATAGGGGGGGAAAAAAAAAGGCCCTTGGGTTTTTGTTTATTGATGTATGCTTATATCTGTTTGCCTAATGAACCTGCGGCCTTTTTGTCCATTTACCTAAGGGAGCAAAAAGATGATTATTTGGCATTAAATGTGTGTATATATGGAGTTTCAAAAAAAAAAAAATCTATCTTGTTAGGAAAGGAATTTCAAAACGCATACTAAAGTATTGTTATGTTCAAATTACTCTGAAGAACAACTTCAAAGATAAAAATGAATAAAACATGCAAAAAGTCATGAATGGTTAAAAGTGCAAAACTCAGCCTTGATCTGTGGTGAAGTCATGAATGGATTCCACGTGTGTTATGACCTCTCCTGGCTCTACCCTTCCTGAGTGACTTCACTCACTCTTTTGGTGACCTGGACAGCAGTTCCCTCATTTCCAAACGCGGGAGGATACGGTGCTGCAGACTGTGCTGTGCTGCCTTTGCAGCCACTGGTGAGCACGGTGGACATCTAAGGTAATCAAACACCTACCAAGTAAGTGTGTCAACTGCTGCTCCACGGTTTGCCTGGCAGCTGGCTGCTCTTCACTGCTTCTGCTAATGTTTGGTTTAATTTTCCTGTGGCAGTTGGTTGCCTGGCTCACCTGGAGAGAAGGAGCAGGCTCGGTGGGGAGCGCCGCCTCTCACAGCAGCACCGGCATGAGCACGGGCATCACTTTCTTCTGCTTTCTCATAATTTTCTACTGTTTTTGGCTCTTTCACATTGCTAAAACCGACTGGTCTGTTCTCTCTGGAAAGGTATCTTTTAAAAATTTTCTCCTGAGAATTAGGAGAAAAAACAACTTTTGGAGGATGTTTGAAGGGGAAAGAAAACTGTGGATAAAGAGAAAGTTCAAAGAAATGAAACAAGGAGAGCTGTGTGTGTAAATGGATTCCATTTTTGTTCTTCAGGAGATGAAAGAGCACATTTTAAACAGTGTGTCCAGGTTGAGACTTGCAGGATATGCTTGGAGGAGCTTTCTCTGCTAAGCTTCTAACTTGTTGCCACCACAGATAGTGTATCCTAACACTGTGTTGACTAAACTGTATCTAGATAGGGCAAAAACAAGCCTTGGCCAAAAACACTCTCAAAATAAATAAAAAACCCAAACAAACCAAGCCCCAGAAACTATCATAACATATAGAATCTGTTTGGATATAGAAGCCTGGTTTCTCTTCTGTCCCTTTACACTGAAGTTTGCCAACAGGTAGGTCTTCCTTCTAATTCCTTATTTAGTAGTGCCTTTGAGTTTAAAACTAGGTCACGTTATATACACTTACGTCAAATCAAGTGTTTTCACTTTTGTTTTTTCATTTTATTTTTTTTTTCCTCAGTTTAATACAGAACAAACTCTGTTAAGCCCTCAGGCTCAGCAATGTCATGCATTGGATCCACAGCTCTCCTCTTAGCTGGTTTTACGTTTAGGAGACTTATGAAAAAACAAAATTTACATGTTCTTACTGATTTATCATTGCTATTAAATCATGCCACTAAGAAAGCAGAAATATCATCTTTGGAGGAAGAGCTTGGCTCTCTACATGTGGAATACCATTTTATCAGGTGATGAGTGATTTGCTTGCTCGGGCGTATGCAAAGGGTCTCCAGTCCGATTCTTGTTCTCGCTTCATCTTCTGTCTCATATGGATGTGGAGAGACACAAAGGGGACCCTGCTGAAATTGTGGGATAGGGATCCACTTAATATCATTGCACTTGCCCTGAATCCCAAATGGCAGGACGCTGTAACATCAGTGAGATGAGTGAACAATGTTTCTCTTCATTCCAGCACCCAGTACAGTTGGAGACAGGCTTGAATTTTTGTCAAACCCTTACTAGCCAGCAGGTCTAGAAAGCCAATCCCTTGCTCCTGTAGCAGCTTTACAGATGCATGTGTGTTTTCCCATCCGTCTGAGATATCTTTTTGGCATCTTGCATTTATACATACATGTGGTCTGTTTAAGAGCTCAGTCTCTCACCCAGTGTCCATGGGTGCATATGTTACCTTCCCCGGTATGAGCTTATATATGCGCTTTCCTTGTGACTTGTGATCTTTAGGAAAGCACAGGAGTGGTAGATTTTTTGGTGATCCTTGTGATCTGTAGGAAAGCACAGGAGTGGTAGATTTTTTGGCCTCTGTATATTCAGTATTTCTTGAAAACAAGGGGTGTATCAAGCATGAACATATTGTTGATTTAATGTAGATGAGGAAATAACTCATGTGGTTCTGGTGAAATCTTGTATTGAAACTAATCCCATGTAGGAGTATATTTGCAGTCATATATTTGTAATTCTTAGTGTAGGCTTCTTGGGTGTTGGCAGAATGCCAACGGTACTTTTCCCTGTGCAAAATAGACGTGGCTCTGAGAAACTTGCAGTAGTTTTGATTTAATCTTCAGTGAGAAGTTTCTGTATGGGTGAGAATCCATTTGTAAAAGGCAAAAAAGCTATCATCGCTTACTACTGTGACACTGCTCTTATTAAAATTTGGTTTTCATTAAGAGTTACAGCATTCAGACAGAGCCAGTCTCTATCTTAATGCATAATGGTTTTGCATATTAATAGTAATATCCTTTTTGTGCATTACGCATGTACAGTCATAGTGTTAAAATGCATCTATACCAATAGTGACTGTCAGAACTGTTCAGCTTTGATCGCTTGCATATTGCTAACAAGATCCATTACACTGATAGAAAATTCTCTTTGCTTATTGAATTAGTTGCAAAATGAGGAACCAGTCTTGAGTTCTGCTTTTTTACGAATTGTTTCGATGTCATGACTGCTTCAAACGGATCTGTTACCAGAAAACAGAATTGCCACTGTAATTCTGAAAAGGCACCCACTGCAGACACCCCTCTGCCTTTAAACCCAACCTCCTATCAAGCATCACTGCTCCTGTGTTGTGGTGAACGAAGGGTACAGCAAACAGCCTGGGAGGCAAGAAATTTGCCCTGCTCCAGGCATCTTTGGCATATAAAGTGACAGATGGTGGAAGCTTACTGGAGACCCGGTTTCACCTCTTGCTATGAACCAGTGTGAATCTTGTCTTGGCTTTCCTTGTGCAGCGCTTGCTTTTTAATACAACCATAGTTGTCTGGTTCACTTGTGCCTTAACACTGCAAGCTCTTCTCTTTTCAGCCTTAGCAATGGAGAGTGTGCTCATTTTGGGGAAGACTTTTTTAGGGCTTGTTTTTGTTATTTGGCAGCGTTGCAATAAGATGAGCAGTGATGGAGAACGGTGCTAATCCTTTCACTTGGAATTAAGTGAGGTAATAAGTATAGCCTACTTCATCAGGATTCCCTGTTTTTGCTTTTCAGCTATATATAAACCTAGGGCAGTTCAAGTCAATAAAAAGACTGTCATTGACTTAATGGACTTTCTCCAAGTTCAGTGGATTTATGAGAGTCTTTATCCAATGATGGACATACTCTTATCAGTTGCAGTATTTCATTCCTTAAGTGTGGAAAATGCCATGGTATTAAAACTCTTTTTGAAGACAGAGACCTTAAATACTCCCAAAGAGTCTCCTCGCTGTGCTGCTTCTTCAAGCTGAAGAAAACCTTCTTTTCAAAAGCAGCTACCTCTTGCTGTAGATACTGTATAACCTTAAAGCTGAATCCTCACCTCCAGACAATGTTTCACTTCAATGAGCCAGTGTCCTTATTTCCATGGGTTAAACTCATCATAGACTATGTGACATTTGAATGGAGAAATTTTTGTCCAGTGGCAATTCTAATTTTTCCATATATTACCAGGAAGATATTTCCAAGTGCTTTATCCTGCAATAAAATTTTGTTATTGCAAGTATTACTGAGCATGAGGGCTGTACATCCGTTTTTATATGGTTCTTCTGCCTAGTGCAGTTTGAAGTATGGTAGAACATAGCAAGTAATCCTAGTGTATTTTTTTTTTTTTGTAAAAGGTTGTGGAGCTTGGATGTGTTTAACAGTAAGAGAATACTTATCAAATCCACAGTCTTAAATAGTTATTATATAAGAATGTGGTAACTCCCAAGGCACTGGGACTTCTCTTTGAGTTTATTGGTAGGTAATCATTGCCAGGTGTTTATTTTATGGCTTCTTATTTTATGACTTCAGTGTCCTGCCCATGAGAGAGGAGCTTTTGAAGGTACATAGTGGTTCCTTAGTGATGAAGATAGGACAAGAGCCTTTCCACAGCTGCCTGTTGGGTTAGCATGATCCAACACTGAGCTTCAGAAGAAGCAAGTCTTGGAAGTTCTTGCAGGACAGCTGCCTCTCACCCCAACATCAGGCAGCCCTTCCTTCCCCTCTGAGGTACTTTGAGGGGATGGGAGGAGCTGCCTCCAGGAGAGGCTGTGTCATCTGCTCTCTGCAAGCTGGCATCCCTCTCCCTTCTCTTTGGAAGCATCAGCTTATCTCTTCTTCCCTGTCCCCTGGCAGCAGCTATTCAAGCCATTCTTCTTTGTTTCCCATGCTGTCCCTACTGAAGAGATAAAAGCCTAGAGCGTGGCTGTTTTGCCTTTCTTCTGCTGGTTTGTGTAATGAAATCAAGATAAAGCTTTCACTCCTTACCTGAATATCCATCCTATTGAGTAGCCATCCTGTTGTTCCTGCTGCCTTTTGGTAGGAAATGAGACAGAAGCATCCCAGGCTTGCTGTTCAGAGATCTTCCTTGATAAGGCTTCCTTCTGAAGTGGCTGAAGAATAAATGATGATGAAGGATAAGTAATATCTCGTGTGATAACTCACAGAGTCTTGGCTGCTACTTTCAGTCTTCTATTTCTTCCTTACAAAAATAGATGTAGCAGTGCTTGTTGCTTTATGAAGGCTGGAGATCTGCAGATGAGTAATGGTTATAGAAGTACCAAGGTGGGCAGGAGGAAACCCCCTTTTCTCTGCAAGCAGGAAGTTAAGAAACGTTCAGGAAGGGGAACTAAGGGAAAAGGGCTTCGAGAAGTTTGCCTGTGCAGAATGTGAGCCTTATCAACCTCTTACTTGAGGAGCTTGGCACACTGCAGGGAAGAAAGATGTATGAAAGTGGTTGTGAATGACAGTTGAAAAACAGGAGGAGAGGTATGCTGTGGTTGAAATCTAAAGCTGAATAATTTGGCAAGTATTCAGGAAAACAACAGAAATGAGAATGCTTTTGGGTTGCAGTTTTAAAAAGCCTTCCAGAAGAAACCATTCCGATTTTGTTGTTCTTCATACAACTGTTTAGAATTCTAAAAGCAATACAGAAAATCCCCATATAGTCCAGTGTTAGAGTCAGTTAAGGATTCTCTCATACTTCAGAGATGGCAGATAAAGGTGGTGTTGTTGGCAAACAACTGAGTGGCAAATTTTATGACGTTCAAGATAAGGGGCAAATTGTGACACAACAGCCTTAGTACCAGACATGGGATTTGGTTCATAGTGATGTGAATGTACCACAACCTAAATCTTACAATGGCATCTTAAAGGAACTTCAGATCTGCTTCTTGGTCACTTTTAGGAGGCCTTTGAATAGCTTGGAAGAGCTAAAGTGCAGATAAGAACAGATGTTTTTAAAGCTCTGCTACATGTTTAAGAATTATTTATTTTATTTTTTTAGCTAATTCATTCCAGATTACTTTCTGGTCTTCCTGTTGCCAGAGATCATCCATTGGTAGAGACTTTGACTTGGGTCTTTTAAGGTTCTATCACATTTCTCATTTTTAAGCTTCACTGTGTAGGGAGATCAGACGATGTGGTGTGTAATGAGTCAAGGCAGCTATGGGGAAGTATAATGGAAGGAATCCTACATTTTTCAAAATGTCAAGAAACATTTAGCCTGTATCAACTGCTTAAAAATGGGACAGATTAATTCCTTCCCATGATGTTTCGTGCTAGCTGAGAAGTGATTCCAGCAAGCTCCGATAAGAGACTGGTTTTTGAGATAAACTACTGACATTAATGGTGCCTTGACTTTTTGGGGAGAGGGGGTGGTGTTGACAGTTCTTTCTGCCTTCAGAATTTATGAAAACGATCTTTGGATTGCAACTGGAAAAAAGCTAAATCTGATTTTACTTACTAGCCTATGCAAAACTTCATTGCAGACCGCAGACTAATTTATAGACAGAGAACTACTGAATCTGTGTTTTAATATATATTTTATATATAAAATTTAAGGATTCGTCTTGTATTCCAGATCTGCATCCATAACATTGATACAGGGTGGGCATGCTTCAGCTTTTGCAAGAGTTTACAAGTGATGGTAGTGCACAACGCACTGGAAAATATTGCTTCTAATTTCTTGAAGATTTTTGAATCTGAACTTGAATTATTATATGCTGTAAATATGTGAAGAGAAGGTGAAATTACATGAAGGCATAGAGTATATGAAGGAGGAAAAGCAGTTGTCGCAGATCATAACCTTTTGGTTGGGGTGACAGTTTCAATTCCATTTGAGTTCTCTCCAGTTCTCATCTTTTTAAGTTGGATTAAGTAACAGGTTGTGTCTCCTTATTCCCATAGCAACCTTATCTCTTTTTTTGATGTAAATCTGCTTGTCTCTTACTATCTTTCCAAGCTTGCACACGAATAGCTTGTGAAGGAGGGGAGTATGGTGAGAAGAGGGAGCTGAGACTTTCTGGTGTGGGAAATAATAGTTTGGAAAGGGAGGGGAAAAAACCATTTTCTTTCTATGCAAAGCTATTTATTATATTGAGTTTAGTGTTGTTTTTTCATGAGAAATAGAACTTTTAGGCTGTTGTGGTAGGTTGTCTGGGCAAGACTCTTCCAAAAAGTTGAAGGCCAACCTGTGTGCCCAGCCTAAAATACAAAATTAGTGACCTACAACATCATGGCTTATATATCTTTAGAAAAGTGCCACTTCCACTGAAGACACGTCTTAACTTGCTGTGATTCGCTTCCTCGCATAACTTGGAATCTCTGAAAAGAAAGCTGGGTGCAAGCAGAGGTTCTGCTGGGAGCCGAGTTGACCCTTGGCTTTGAGTCCAGCCCTTCTGCCTGTTGTCCATGACCGGTGGCCCACAGCTCCACCACTGGGAATATCCTGGCCTGGGGAGCGTCTTTGGATCCTTTGTATGGCAGGGATGAGGCCCCAGGGGAGAGTGTAAAACCAATTTGTTCTAAAGGGTTCGCATCCTCTGCAAGTATCATCAGCTTGTCCTGCATGAGGGTGAAAAAGCAGCTTGGACCTCATCTCTGTTCATCTTTTTCTCATGTTAAATATTTCACTTGACTGGACTCAGCATAGCAAGTGCCTGGACTGGAGTGCAATGGAAGATGGTGGTGAAAATGTTTCCGGATCAAATTTTTTCTTCTGCAGCTGTAACGGAGATGTGTTACCTATCTGCTTCCTCCATCCCAACGGCCACAGCTTGCTGGGAACCAGAGATGCAACAGTGTTAGTGCTGACACTGAGAACCTTCTAGAACCACCGTTCTGAATGCACTTCTTAGACCTCTGGAATAGGACTTATTTGGGAAAACAAAGTTTATATTCCAAGAGAAATCAAAGCAAGTAATTATTTTTTTAAGAGTGTGAGCCCTTGTTTTGTTTGTCAGAATTAGCTTAATGGGATCTTGTCAGCCTGTTTAGCACACTACAGATAGTATTAAGATAACGCTTAAACATCTGCATTACATTAATATCGCGTTAAGGGCCTGATCTAAAGCCTATTGAAGTTGATGGGAACATCCAGTAGGAATTTAGAGCTTCGATCTTTCAGCTGTAGCTTTACAACTTAGAAAGTTAAGCATAAAAAACCATTTCAATCAATATAAACACATCTGTGTTATCTGTGTCATACTTCACCCTTCATGGCTAATAAAATCATTGGATCTGGAGCCCCCTCAAAGTGAAGTAAATACTTAATAAATTTAAAAGCATTTTGCAGCAACAAGTTCTGAAATAGGAAAAATGGTGTTGGTAGAAGCTGTGTAACAAGCACAGTTGTCTTGTGCTGTACCAAATTAAACTAGCTCCATGGATATATAAATATATGGTAAATTTTAACTGTAATTAACCCACTGCTGCAACACAATAAATGCCAGATTTAGGAGGAATTGAGAATATCTCTTTAAATGTCTTCACTGTGTGTCTTTTTACTTTAAAAGTACTTTTTCAGGGCTTCGATTTGCTGCCAACCTGCCTGCTTTGCTTCCTGACGTTTATTGTCGGTGCAGCTACTTGCGAAGCGAAGTAGGTATCTTAATACCAAAGCGATGGAAATTGCAGAACTACTCCCATTACACTGCACCAGAGCTGTCCTTAGTTTTGTATCAATAATGTATTTACATAAGTGTTTCTAATAAAAGACATTAGCGAGCAGTGACAAGAGAGCACAGGCTGAGTTGTGGGGAGTCTCACTTAACAGCCAAGGAAATTCTCACTACTTAGATGCAGTGCTTAGTTTTTTTGGTGGGTTTTTTTATTATTTTCCTGTTATTACTTCTCTTGGTCTTGTGCAGAGAGATCTTTCTTTTTTTTAATGAAACTGTATTTTTTTCAGCCCATGGCTTTTTATTAAGTTGTAGTTAATTACATACTTCTGAGGATTAGATCACTCAACGTGGAGCAATTTGGCTTGGGCTGGAGATCAGTGTGCACACAGAGCATCTGTCGCTTCACGATTCTGCTTAGATACCAACAAAGAAGATTTGAGGTCCCACTGTGTTTTGAGGGTTTTCTCCTTATGTACATGTCTCAATCTATTGAACTCCCTTCAGTAACACTGGGATTATATTTATTCTTATAAATGGAGTAGCAGAAGAACAGATAGGCATTTCTGGGCAGTTGCTTTTCTCCACTCCTGCAGCTTTTGTTGTTGGATGGTCTGATGGTGAATTTATTAATCTGTGCAGTTGCTTGCTCAGGTGTAATCCCTTGTTCAGCTGCATTTATTCATCCACTGAAGGATGTGCACATTGGTACATCATGGCATATTAAAGGTTTACCGCTGCCTGCCACAGCTGTCATCTCTTTGACCCTTCAGTATACTAACAGTCTTCCACATAATTTTGCTTTCATTCAAGTGTAATGCCATTACTGTGGAGGCAGACAGAATGCAATTCTCTAAAGATCCTGTCTCGTTCCGTTCTCTTCCAAGGAGGTTAATGTGCTCAAGTGATCCCTGCGTTTTCTTTTTTCACTCTCTTGCTGCAAGAAGAGCAAAGAAGAGCGAGCTCTGGGTAATGTTTGCACTAACTTTGGGGGGGTGGAGCAGACTCACCAGTCAGGGGGAAACCCTCTTTACCACCTGAATTTCAAATGCCTTTGTTTGCTTCCTTGTAGTTTTTTACTAAAAGGGCTTACAGGCTGCCTAATATCACTTATATTGGAAAATAAGTCAAAATCCTTTTACCCAGCTAAACCACGGTTTAATACTAATGCTGTATGGGAACAATTGAAGTTTAATCAGTGTTTTGTCCACAGATGCTTGTGCTTTGCAAGTGGTACCCTTTCAAAAAACAAACACGCCCCCTCAACTTCATATTGATTGCATTCTGTGAGTGCTTTGGAGGCGGTGGGGAGAGCCTTGTGGTCCCACAGAGCTGCTGAAGAGAGCGAGAGCTTGTAGATGATGAAACTGGTGTCTGGGGACATCTATGCAAAAACCCTGGCGTGTAAGGCAGCAGCTGTCGCGTCTCTGAGCGCAGTTTCTCTTTATGAACTTACCGTCATTGTGATGTCTAATGATTTGTATTTTCCCAGTACTTTTGTATTGATTGCTTCTCCTCTATGTACTGCTATTTTACCCAGCAGCGAAGTTAAACTATCAAATGAGTCAGTGATTTATTTGGTTTCTTGGTTTAGAGACTGGTTCGACACTGCCACGGCTTTTCCTCTGCTCTCTGAATACTTGTTTGCAATTTACCAGTAAGCTTCATCACTTGCTCCCCGAGTACCAAATACGTGGTTTGATTATTAATAATTTGATATCAACAGTTGCTTTGCATTTCCTGTTGAGTGATCACTCCTTTGCATTCTGCTGTTTTTGAACCTCTGATATCTTAATACATCTCTCTGGTTTTATTTCGTATTCTTCTCATAATGTTTTTGACTGTTCTCCTGCTTTGGTTAACAAAATCTAATGTTTTTCTCCATAGACTTTTGTAGCTTCAGCACTTAATAAAGTTATTATTTACCCTTGCATCTTTGTGTATAACTCTTCTGTTTGCTTCTATTTAAAAGTAGCTGCAGTCTGTCTTTAAGCCAAATCTGGTTTACCTATACTTTTTTTTTTTTTTCCTCCTAGCTTTTCTGATGGGGATTCAGTGAAATTACTATGTTGTTTCTTTTAGAAACCTTTTTGCCTCATAGTAATTCTTTACCAAAAAAAAAAAAAATTGTCTAGAGATTCCAGTTCTGAGTTTTGTGTCTAAACTGTGAGACCTAAACATGCTTCCAGACTCCAGCATTTACTGACTCCACGGCAAGAATAAAATCAGTTACTCACATCCCATTGTCTGCGAGAAGGCCACTCTAGAGGCTGGAAAAGGGCTGCTCTGCGTTGCAACTTCTCACTTGAAGGCACGACACTCAGCCACATGGTGACACTTGCCTGCCGCACACCCTGAATTGCATTGATTTGTCACTATATAAGGTGTCCAAGTAGATCAAGTTGGAGTGAGTTCTTATCGCAAATCATTGCTTTGGGTAATGAATTTAATTTATTCCAAGCCATGCTTGCAAGGGGCTCCTTCCTCCAGACAACTCAGGATCCAATACCAATTCATTCTGAGCAAGACCAAATGCAATTTTGTCATGTTTACCCGTATGTTTAATTGCATAACGATTATTGTTCCTGCTCCTATAAACCAAAACCTGGGCTTTGTTATCTGTGTGGGGATTATACTGCTTGGGTGAGGTTTTTGTTGTTGTTGGTTTTTTTTTTCCAATGTGTGTCGATTATATCTGGGTCAGAGCAACGATTTAACATTGGAGGAGAGGTTTTGTAACCAGCCTGAAGCTCTGACATGTGCTGAAAAAGCCATTCTGATTTTATAGAGGATATGCGTGGCAGAAGTAGATGTGTAACCCAGTAAAAACCTTGTCTATAGTTCCAGTCAGGCCTAACATGTTTTTGTAGCTGGTAGGAACAGAGCAGTTCTTTTCATCGGCAGGATGAAAGGTAGTGTTTGCAATCTGGAGTTTTAATTCTTTCCTGAGTTTATCTGTCTGCAGCCTTGGGGTTTGTCCTACCTAGAAAATAATGTGAAAATGCGATGGGCAGGCAAAGGGGGAGCTTGCTGCTGAGAGCTGCTGCAAAAGCAGGGGCCAGCCTCCGACACTGTGGTGGTGGTTACTCCCCTGGTGTGCCTTTGCTCCACTCTAAATGATTTATTGACTGCTATGAGCCTGTTGATGGGAAGGTACAAGTGTAAGAAAACTGCTTACAGTCAAAACATATCTTAGCATAGCTGCGTAGCGGTGCTGCAGCAGCTCTTGCTGTGCGTGTTGGAGTAACTGCAGGTTGCAATTGCTCATCAAGCTACCTTAAATGTCCTACTAGGAGCATGAAGCCGGTGCTCAGCGAGAGCTGCCGGGCACTTGATGCCTGCTGTAGCTTGCCGTAGGTGCAAAATAATTTGACACCTTCCACTGAACATTCAGTCTCTCAAGCTAATTAACTACACTCAGCAGCACTTGAGGAAAGGAGACGTACCCAAAGAAGACAAGAAACTGGCTGCTTTAATAGTGGGAAACTCTGGTACAAATAATTAACTCCCTGTATTGAGCAGCCCCAGAAGGAGACCAGATGGGCCTTTAGGTTGTTTTGATTGAACTGACTTCCAGTTTTTGCTGTTTTAAGAAACATCTCAATCAAGCTTCCCAGCTTCGCTGCAGCGTTTCCTTGCCCCCGTACCTTAGATGTATCCAGGAAAATCCCTTTCTAGGTCTTTCCCCTACATGTGAAGCTTTAACATGGCAGTATGCCCAAACTCTTAATCCTTTCCCTTTTTTGCTCTTTGTTGCTATTTGTTTGTGACACTTGCCTAAGCAGAGGGTGGCGTCACTACTGAGATGAGATGGTCTTTCTCGTATTTGGATCCCAGCTGGAAAAGCTACGAAATCCATCAGGAGAGAGAGAAAAGGGAGGAGCTAAAGGAATTTAGTTGATTGAAATTAATATCATGATCTTAATTAATGGATAAAGGATTAGCAGAATGAGTCTTTTGAGGCTGGGGATAAAGGAATTTTAAGAAGAGTTGAGTGGTGTACTGAGTGTTGAGGAGACTGGAACTACTGGTGGTGAAGCGAGGATTGAAGGAAACCCCTTGGGGAGAGAGAAGAGGATGGAGGTGGTGTGAGGATGTGTAGGAACTGTGTCTTAAGCTAAAGGATCCCAGACCTTGTGAGACATTATCACGTTAGGACTGGTGCTCTAGATCTGGAAGTTTCAGTCTGGGTGGCTGCTGCATGGTAACCGTGTTGGAAACCTGTCTAGGAGCTTCTCTGCCAGTGCCCATGTCCCTCGGTGCCTTTTCCAGCTGCCATGTGTCTCTGGCCAACTGGGGCCAATGCCCGTTCCCATCTAAGCAGTTAGTGCCGAAATCTTCCTGCTTGGGGTGGTTTGTTTTTCCTTGGCCAATATTTGTCATCTTAGGCAACCTTGATTCTGACATTTTCTAACTCCAAATAATTGAGTTTGTAACCTCGGTGTGTTCTTTTAATTGTATTA
Organism: Apaloderma vittatum; assembly: GCF_000703405.1. Lineage (NCBI taxonomy): Eukaryota > Metazoa > Chordata > Aves > Trogoniformes > Trogonidae > Apaloderma > Apaloderma vittatum. The sequence goes on along the minus strand of NW_009703940.1, from coordinate 111,508 downwards.
GGGTCTACAGAGTAATATGTTTGCACAAGAATACTGAATTTGATTATGCAGTGCTTTTTAGCTTTTGATTAAATAGTTTTCTTTTTTGATAACGTGTGCTTGTGCACAGGTTGGGAGTCTGGCTTCATGGGAAACTTCTCGTCACTTGGATTTCATTTTCAGCATTCCAGAAATGATTCTGCTTCTTGGACTGCATGATGTCCTGTCCCCTAGAGATAAAGTTCTATTTTTCACTTGTGCATTTTTTTGTGTGAACCTGGCAAATTTTTATTGTTTTAAAAATCTCCACTGCCAGCATTACCGTGATGTGGTTTTTATTTCTTCTTCCTCGCATTATCTGTAAGTGACATCATGGCAAGAAATGCATGTCACTGCATCCCTGTTCCCTCAGGTCTGTAAGGAAATGAGTACATACCATCTGCTTGAGCCACTTTTGGCTACTGTAAAGGAAACGAACGAAATATGTTCTGTTTTGCTTTGATGTGCTCCTGAACATCTATTAAGCTACAGCTTCGGTGTTGCTGTACGGTGCCTGGATAGAAATAGATCATTTTTCTTATCTGTCCTCTCCTCCTGAGCCTGTTAATGTAGTCTAATCCTAGCTAGTAACCTAAGAGATTTATAGTCATAAGTGTTTGCAGCAATTTTCCAGGATCTGTTTTATGCTGTGGCAACTTGTTTGTACTCGGCTAGATACTGCTGCAGTTGTAGTGGAGCACCCAAGGAAGAGCGAATTATGTCCTCCTCTCAGAAATGTTAGATTTGAACATCACAGAAACAATTCATGTCAGTACCGTGTGCTGTATTCAGGATCCTAAGTCAGAGTTATTTGTCAGATGTGAAAATTCACTTACCTCTTCCTTAAAATTGTGATGCGGGTAGTTAATACAGTAAAATAACTGTTCTTTCTCTATGTGAACCAGGCAACTGTGCTACCAAGAAAATGTATTACTTTTATTTTTTTCCCTCTGCATCTTTCGTCTACCAGTAACTCAATAATAAAATTAAAAGTTTTCATTTCCTTTCAATTCCACTGTAAATACTGTTCTTGATACAGTATTAATTTCTGTGCTTGCACTCTATTCCCTCTATGGCTCACTTCAAGCAGGTTTTTGAAATCCCTTATAGAGAGATAATCATCTGCTTTAAGTTCCCTTGTACTTATTTTGTCTGAAGAGTTGAGGTGTAATGTACCTGACAAACCCATCTGGTTTTAGGTTGAGAAACAAGGTACTGGAGAAATAATAAAGTAAAAAATAAAACCCCATCAGGATTAGCTCTTAAGGATCCCCAGCATGTCAGGTTAAAAATACCAAACAGCAGCTGGAGCTAGAGATAAATCCTGACTGATTGAGGGAGAGAAAATAGCACAGGTATCTTTGGCAGAGTAGGTCTTGGATTACAGGTTTGCTCTCTTCTTGGAAAATTTTTTGAATATTGTAGCTCGTGGGTGGGGAGGTGGCTCGTTTCATTGCACGTGCCTGCGGGCTGCAAAGGGGGACACAGAAACAGAAAGAGCTGCTTCAGAGTTTTGATCACTGCACAAAATTCCGTCCTGGGGCTGCAGAGCCTTGGAGAGCCTGATCCTCAGAGCGATGGTCCGTGAAGCTGGAGGCTCGCTCTGGAGAGCTGGAGCGGCTCCACGATGACAGTTCCTCCAGGGACCATGTTTTTAATTAGCTGAGTTGGGGTTGACAGTGTTCCTCACGTCCGCAGCTCTGTATAAACTCATTCTGTTCGTTTTATTTTGCTTAACCCAGGTAGGGGACATACTTTGCGATGAGAATTATAAATATTTTGAAGGTCTCTGAATATTGGATTTTTATGCTGACTAACAAGTAAGTTAGTGTGTTTTTTATGTGTGAGGCAGCAGCTGTGGCGAGACATCTGTTGATAGGACACTTACTCATCTGCTCTATCTGTTATTTGTCATCGTTACATCTGTTAGAGCCCATATGGCCCTAATCAAAGCAATGGGGCTTTTTGCCAGGTGCTCCATACCAAGTGCGATGGGGAAGATGACAGATTTTTGGTTACCCGTATCCTAGCAATGCTTTCTGGTGACAACCCAGCTACATTCTGTAGTATTTGTGTGAGAATCCATCCGTTTCTTTAAGAAGGTGGCTGTCTTTGGAAGGATAAAGGACTGAAGTCAGTGGTAGTTAAAAAAAAAAAAAGAAAAATCCCGTTGTCATCAACATGTCCCCAGGGCATCAAAGATGAACTGTTGTAGGATGGTTTTCACGATCAGGGCATCAAAGATGAACTGTTGTAGGATGACTTTCATGGTTTTATTTATTTATTGAGGGAAGTCTTCTTGGAAACACTGCCATTTATTTATTAAACAAACCTTTGGGTAACTAGACCTAGATCTGGCAAAGCATTTCAACATCAGTCTATGAAAACATGAAGAGCCTGATGTTCTTCACCACTAAACCTGCTTTGTGGTCACGAGCGGTTAGTGATAAAGGTGCTTCATAGACTGTCAGGATATTCTTGGTGTTTGTTTTAGGAAAGCTTTAGGGGGACAAAACTCTGTGTTGCATCTGAATTCAGCTGCAGGATAATTTCCTTGAGCAAACATCCTTCCCTCCTGTGATATTTTTTAAATTTGTTCAGTGCTGTGTTTGCCTTGAGTTCAGTGATAATTCCCAGATACTATGAACTTACGGAAGGCGTACTTTTTGAAATATTTATTGGAGAATCTTTCCATCAAACACACATTTCCCTTACAATGCTATTTTTCTACTTCTATCAGTACATTTTTGCCAATGCAAAGCGTGTTTTAAAAAAAAAAATAAATCCCTGCTCATCAGATGTTGACTCAACTTTTATGCTATTAATGTTCCTCTACTGCTTTTTTATTCTGCTGTCTCTGGGCTCTTCCTTCTGTTCCACACAGCCCACAAAAACATCTCTCTCTCTGTTGTTGCAGACTCTCCTGCCTCCCTCCGTGCTGGCATCTCACGTCCACCACGCTCTTGATACATCTGTGCCAATTTCTTTTTAGCTTTTCTTATTTGTGTTTATATAACACAGACTCTGTTGCATGACTTTCAAATGATTCTCCCTTAATTGCTCTGAGTTGTTTAATTGTTTTCTGTTGGGTTGGATTTTTTGTTTTGGGGCGTTTTTTTGCTGCACCTCAGGTGACCCAAGGAGAGGTGCAGAGTTTTGTAAGTTTTTTGGCACTGTTTGCTGGCTCTGGCAACCTGTCAGTCCCTACACAGCTCGCTCGTTAGATGTTCTGCTTTCCAAGGTGAAGGAAAGTACCTGCAGGGTGCCCTCCTAAGCAGTTTGCTCCTTGTAGAAGTTTTCTGCATTTTCTTAGCAATATTTTTGTGGATGGGAGATAACAACTCATGGGCTTTGCGGAATGACACCCTGATGCTCTGTGTGCTTTGAGTAGTGCTCACTTCTGAGTGATTAATATTTTTCTTTCTACCTCCAATGATAATTGCTTACAGAGACTTTTTTTTTTTTCTCATCCCTCTCTCCCACCCCAACGCGATTCTCCGAGGCTTTATCTGAAGGGGTAAAGGCAGCAGAAATTCTTGCTCTCGGTGCAGCTCTGTTTGTGCTTTTCCCATGAGCTATTTGCAGGTTTAAGGGGGCCTGAATCCCAACTGTTCTGTTGGGTGGGTGCACTTGTTTTGAGAACTTAAAACTATGCCAGGTGCGCACTCAGTTTCTGGTATCCATCTGAAGTATGAAATACATGGTCATGGGAGTGCCTTGGTGGAGCCGATATTGAGTGGTGGGAGGATTTAGGTGGAGATTTAGGTGATGGTGAAGAGTTTGTTAGGTTTTTCAGTTGGGTATTTTTTTATGGCGGCTTGTTTTTAAGAAATAACCTTATCTTACTCTCTTTCCTCCAGAAGTTGTCGTTACCAGCATAGCTATTACAACATGCTGAGGCTGGTTTTTTGTTTTGCTGGGGTTTTTTTCTTAAGACCTGAGAGACTGGTATTCCTCCGTAATAGCGTGACTTTTACCAGGGCAAGCAGGTTGTGAATTAGTACTTTGATATTTGCTGACATCGAACAAAGTCCCCACTTCAGAATTACCTATTCAAGGGAACAGTTAGGATTTGGTTGTCTGACTCATTTAGGTACTTGAACATCCTACCAGTACAGAATTATACATAAAGTATATGTAACAAGTTCTGCTGCTGCAAGTAATAATGAGGCCAATGAAGCAATAGAATAAATGTTTCTATGGCTCTTAAGGGACAGTTATGTTTGCAGAGCATGAACCCGTGTTCTACAGTTATAAAAATGTGGTAGAATTGCTAATAAACATGTATGGACAAAAAATATCAACTGATGTTAAGTGTAGTAAGATGCTTGAGTATCACCGCCCTTGGAGTTGGAAACCCACAGAATCCTGCTTCTCTCCAGGGAGTTAATGTGTCCTGGAGGCTATTGGAAATAAACACATAAATAGAAATCAGTATAATTTCTAGCAGCCTAATCTACTAATCTTATGCAGATCCTGTGTACAGATACGTGTGCTTAAGAGTGAAGCACAGATTTCTTAGCAAAGCCTGATGTAACTTCGTGCTGCTATAAGCTAGAAGTTGTCTGCACAGAGCAGCTTTGTCATCAAAAGTTGTCTGGATTTTTTATTTTGTGGTGTTCTATGTCTTTTCAAAGCACGGGCACAGTGATATTTGATCTGATCTTGCATAATCTGTTTGCTTGTCTTCCTCATCTACGCAAGAAGATTACAGAAACCAGAAAACATTTTAGAAGGTACTTGCAGTGAACTGACATCAGTCCAACACGTGAGAATGCTTTGGGGAGATGTATTCTCTTCCCCTCATGAATTTGCAAATCTATGTCTTTTAATTGTCCTGGGTATCAAATGAACTTCTAAACATTTCTGTTTCAGATACCTGGAGCAAGGTATAAGGTGCATGTTGCTGTTACTCCATATTTTGAAATCTTTTGTAGAAACATGCTTGAGATTTTCAACTTGGCGTATTAAGTGGAAGGAGAGAACCCAATGGAATATGTGGTTTTTCATATCCTTGCTGCTTGTATGTGCAAGAACACGTTCTTTTTGGACAGAATAAAAGGCTTTTCAATAGAGCTGAATTACATTTTCTTGCTCCGTTTTATTGCAATGGCATGTGTAGTTCGGTTGATGTAACTTTACTTGCTACTAAAGCAATAAGGCAAATATGTATTAGCAGGGGAAGAGAGAAGAAAATGCTGTTTCAGGAGTCAGAAGTTGCTAATTTTAAACTTTCTTCTATATAGCAAACCATAAACAGGCAATAAAAATATTTAATTTGCAAATTACACAGTTCTAGATTGGATTTGAGTTGGATTTTTTTTTTCCTTGTATAGTCAGGTTTTTGTAACGTTTTTACCAAACTATTTTCAGTGTTATGATTAGAGACTTTGCCTAGTAGAGTTAAGTAATAAAGTTGTTCGTTCCCTACTGCAATGGTGGCATTTCAGTCGAAAGGAGATAGAAGTGGGGTGTAATAAATCAGAATAAATGCAAGTAAGAAGTAAAAAGATGTGGGGAAGAGAAACAAATTAAAGTACTTTATTTTGGTGACCAGGTTGAGAAAGTAAATGAAGTGTCAAAAGTCTAATGATGAAGAAGAAAATCCGTGACAGAATAAATGCAAGTAAGAAGTAAAAAGATGGGGGGAAGAGAAACAAATTAAAGCACTTTATTTTGGTGACCAGTTTGAGAAAGTAAATGAAGTGTCAAAAATCTGATGATGAAGAAGAAAATCCGTGGATTGATAGGTAGAATGCAGAAAACCTTCAGATATATTTCTGCCCTTTTCTTTCAAACACAGCAGTGGGGTATTGCCATCCCATGGGGCGCTGAAAAGCAAATCCTCTTCTGACTCATCGCTTCTCAAAACCATCTTCTGTCCGGTTCTTACCTTCATTCTTCGTTTCCAGTTACATTTTACCTATTCAGACGTTTCAGCAGG